>NC_092333.1:212350000-212607500 GCF_046630445.1 Rutidosis leptorrhynchoides
GTAAAACAAACTATACTTAAACACATACTTAAACTTAAACATGGGCAAAACACTTAACTACTCATAAATGTCAATAGGTTGACTTTCCTGCTCACTCGTTCAACTCTTTATTCCGAGGAATAACTCTCTCTCTACTTACTAAGGTGACTTTCATAGCCCCACTCTTATTGCTATAGCACTTTTTATACTTACTGGGGTGAGACACATGCTGCTTTTATACTTTAAACAACTTAGACACAAGTACGAACCTAAACTGTACTATGACTAGCTTATGCTACTAAGACCCCACAGTGATATTTTTTAATTGCTTTCAGGATAAGGCATTCTTAATTATTGGGGGTAGGCCTATCGGGAGTAACGTCCCCAATACATTTGACCGTGATGTCTTTGTATTACTTAATAATGATTTAAACATGGTGATAAGGTACTGCCAACTTATCATCGGGGCAACAAAACAAACGTTTAGTCTAAAATATCAAGAATCAGTACTACTTTTGGATCTGCGAGATCTACTTTTTGATCCTGCGGGAGATCAACTTTACAACTAAATCTTGTGGTCTAAAAACAACGATAACTACTTTTGTTAAACCTATGAACTTCTCTCAACCTTTTTGGTTGACACTTTAGCATGTTTTATCTCAGGTGCTGTTTGATTCAAGCTTTCTTATCTACTACTTATGTGATGCTACTTGGACTTAGGATCAAGAGATATCGCATTTATTACTTCTGCATATGAACAATTACTTTATCGCTATTTCCATTATTGTAACGACATTTCATTTTCCGCTGCGTACTCAATAAAGTTAAATTTTCTCATTTAGTATTGTTCTCGTATTATAATATGTTGGTTTATTTGATATTAGTAACGTTTCTTCCAGACCCTATTGGGAGGACGTTACATTGGGAATCTGATCAGACCTCGAAAAACAGCAAACAAGTGCTCCGGTGGGTTTTTTGGTGCTTGATGCTCATCACGGTTCTCATCTTTGATGCGTGTAAGCTTCAAGTGTACAACTCTTTGATGTTTTAGCATCACTTTGACCAAGTTTCAACCATCAACACACAACTAAGAGTAATAGCTAATATTCTACAAGTTTTGAACATCAAGGTTGCCTCTTTATTGCATAAACATAATAAAGCTTCAATCTTTGTCCTTTTTACACAAGTTTATGCATCTCCATCATATGAGATGATGAAGACTTGATCTTTAACATCACAACAATCACAAAAAGTTCCAAGTAAGTGAGATCTACAATGATAACTTAGATCTCAAGTATTAAGAAAACCCTAAGCTAGAAAGCTTGGATCTTTACAAGATTAATGAGACCATGTAAGACCCAAATATTTATTTAGAGTAGAAATGATGTATTTAAGGTGTGTGAAGCGTGGTGTAAATTAAAAGCTCAGAACCTATTCAGGGATGTGTGCGCGCCGCGCGAGTTCAAGGGTGCGCGCCGCGCAAGTTGCCAGGCGACAGATTCCCGTTTTCTTCTAAATGTGTTAATGAGGGGTATAGTGGTGTTTTCACTTATTGGACAGTTTAAGGCCACAAAAGCTGATCCAATCCCATTTTGGATCTCATTCTTCACCTACTCAAACACTCTCATCCAATTTTATAGAGAGGGATCCATTTCTAGAGAGAGAGAGCTCAAATCGAGGAGGAAAGATCTTGATTCTCACCAAAGCTCAAGTATTAAAGTTGTTCATCTCGTTCTTGGCTACGTTTTGATTGTTGTGGTAAGATCTAACTCTGAATTTCATTATTTGATTTGATGTTCAAAGTTAGGGTTTGAACTTGGTTTATTGAGAAACCCATTTAAACTCTTGAAGTGAGTTCATTGATGCTAGTACTCGAGTTTATTGTTGTTGTTGGCGGGTTTTGGGTTGAAAACTGACTTGGCCATGATTTAAGATTTGTAATTGAGTTTAATCACTAGGGTTAGTGATTATGGAAGTGTTGGAACCCATTTTAGTGTATTTGAAAGACTAATTTTGAAATGAGTCAAAATTAGAGTTTATGGGTGATTTTGAGAATGATAAGTGTCTAACACTTGTGTTTGGGTTTAATTGGCGTATTAGGACCATTTTCACTTGTGTTAGTGATTATTGGTTAGTTTGGGCGCGGTTTGTGCTTGGAAGTGCAATTGGTCGAAATTGCACTAAGTGTCGAATTGGGTTGGTTTGTAAATCCACCCTAATTGTGTTGCTTGTTTTGTGATAATGGAATAGGTACTTTCCATTGAAGTGTTGCGGATTATTCGAAAACATTCTTCAAGCCGACAAGGTGAGTGTTAATATCATATGTGCATATGTATGTGTAGGATGGGTGCGGGTCGGGTGAAGTGGTCCTCGGTTATAGAGCTCACTTCACATATAGGTGGATTTGATGGACTTGTGTAATAGGTCCAATTGGCATGGTTGTGCATTTTGGTTGACCACCTTTGGCGAGGTGCACATTTCATGTGTACGTTATCACATGTGCTTGTGATGTAGATTATATGACCTGAATGGCGAAGGGTTGGTATTGAGTTGTGATTGGAGAAGTGGATCACGTGTGGATGCGGATTCATGATGACGCGTGTAGTTCGGTCATCTTATTGAGGTAGTGATCTCGTGTGGTTGCAGATTCACTAAGGCTCGTGTAGTTCGGCCAATCTCGATGTTGTTGTGGTAATGAAGTTAGTAGTCTCGTGTGGATGCGGATTTACTATGGCTCGTGTAGTTCGGCCAATCTTCATTGCGGTAATTGAGTTTTGGTATTGGGTTAAGGGGTTAACCTTGGGCGTTGTACGCTTTATTGCAATATATCGTTGTATCGTTGTGATGTAGCTAACCCTCCGGGTGTAGCTTGTTGGTGTTGTTCACATCGTCATTGGTGAACTTACTTTGTTGACTTCTTAGCTTGTAGAGAGGGTTGCGCGCCGCGCACCCTAACTGTATAAAAAAAATATTTTGCGTATTCGGTTGGATAACGGGTTGGGTCATTACAAGTGGTATCAGAGCATGGTCTAAGGGATTTAGGCGACTTGAGATAGGTGCCTAGACTTAGACTTGAATTGTGTATGCTTATTTGTTGCGGGACTTGTAAGATTACGGGTCGGAATGGGAATTTGGCTAGTGTCCTAGTTTATGGGTGGACTAACATTTATATTAATATGCGGACATTATTAATTTATTTTATGTTTGTGTTGGGTTATATCATCGAGCAAAGCGGTCGTGGTACTAACGAGTGGATACGGCATGTACGCGTAATAATGATTAGCTACCATTTTTACGGGTGCAAATCATATTTGACAAGTGATGTAAGACGATTGCCGAGCAAGATGGGTCGGGATTGTACGTATGATTGTGCTCGTTCGTTGCTTAATCGATTGCTTTCTTTAGAATGAAGACGAAAGATGGATGCGGAACGAGTGAGCCTATTCACGAGGGGAAGGATGAGATAACGTTAAGGATTGAGGCCGTGTTTGAATAATATGCCTCGGTTTTCACCGACAAGGTTAGGGAAGTAACCAAGGAGTTGGTAGAAGGACGAATAACGAAAATGGTCTGAGACCAAGTGACTAAAGTCGTAAGGGAAAAGTTTGAAAAGAGGTTTCCCAAACCTCGAGGTAGTAATGATGAAGAAGTACTTGCAAGGTTAGAGTCACATGGTGCTCATGGTAAGATGGCACGAAGTACGCCTGAAGGCGTCGGAAATGTGAAGAAGAAGAGTAAGAAGGGTTACAGGCCTACGTGCTTCAAGTGTGGAGAACGGGGTCATTTGGCACAAGATTGTACGGTTGTGCCTTTAGGCTCGATCAGGTGTTTTATTTGCCGGATGGAGAGACACCGAAATTTAGAGTGTTCCGAATCGCATGACGATCGGGTTAGGAGGTTAGAGCGTGAATACATGATGGGTAGTGGAGCACGGAAGCCCAACAACACTACATCAGGTACTTTTAGTACGAAATTATATGTTGTTCGTTTGTAATAACATGCGGTGTGTACGTAAGTCTTAGCTAAACTTTATTCTTCGTTGGAGATAATTTGTAGCGAGCGGGCAGTTTATGTTTATGGTTTCGGTTTGCACTCAGTAGAGTGTATAAGTGGTGTGTTGTGCCTTGACTCTATGATACGAATCTTCTGGTGCTTCGACACTTGTTTGGTATAGGGTCGTTAAGCTTGTTCTAGTGAGACCCTTAAGGTTTCGTTTGTATTGTACATATTGTTGTTATGGGTGACATTCCTAATGGAATTACCCCATGGTGATGTTTGGATTGACAAACGAAGGGCTTAAGACTTGGTGCAACCAAGCATTCCTTAGTATTCGTGAGAACGTTTCTACCGAGCCATGAAAACGGGCTTTGGTGTTTGGGTGTTAGAGCGTGTTCGCTTTCGAGTTGAAGTTGATGAGCCATAAGGTTCGTCGGGTGGATGAAACCCTTGAGATCAAGTGTTTGATCTAGATGAATGTTGGTAAGGGAGTCTATGAGATGCAACGTTAGGTGCCTATTTCATACCTACTAGCGTGGTATTCGACTCCGATGGTGTTACGGTTACATTGAACATAGGATACCGGCAAGAAACCCTTAGGTGTTCGAGTGACAGGGTGGAAGTTACAAACGATAGCAACTCAATGATTGCTAGGGTGATACTTGTACGGTTTAGTAAGTGCTTCGGTTGAAGTAGCAAAGGATAATCCGAAATCCTTCGTATGCTCAAGGTTGGAGCAAGGTTTTGTGACGTGCGTGTTATGAGATGCAATATGGGTGAACCTCGTCTCTCTTTTAGGAATTATGATAATGCAATTGACGCATTAGTGGTTGGATTAGTGGTCACTCTTTCCGTGAGAGTAAGCATGTAGTTATCGTCGGAATATATTGTTGGAGACGAATTCGTGAGAATTCAAGGACTATGATTAATGAGGATATTGGTTGTGTATGTTGATGAGTGGTCTTTTCGCGGGATGCTATTATTTCAACGATGTGTTTACGGAATGGAGTTCTAAGTAGGGGAGTTTGTACTCTCGCATGAAGATGTTCTAGTGTGTTGTTATGGGACGATGCTCGTATATATTCGAAGCTAGTGTTGAGACCTACATTGGTCAATGGTGGTAAAGGTACGATTGGGAATAAATTGTACTTAAGGTAGTGGATTTAAAATTATCGCCAAGGTGGTAATGCGGTGAATCTCATTGAGAGATAAATGGACGTGTTTGACGAGCAAGGTGGGATCCCTCGGTTAAGGGATGTGTGTGACGGATTCTCTTATGGAGAATTATTGTTTTGTGCCTATGTGCGATATGGGTGGTTCTTGCTCGATTGTGTTGGCGTTGTGTACACGTACGTGTGATGCGTATGCAAAGACTTTCGATGTGAGTGGAATGTTTCTAAGTATGTGTATATACTTGTCGTTTGGGATGGATGGTTAGTGTATTCCGTTAGGACTCACTATGGTGTAGCAGTGCGCGATGTTACACTACTCGTTGATTGAGGCCAAAAGAGCATATGTGATTGGTGGGTTATGGTCGTTGACTCAGTCCTCTAACTTTACCATGGGAGTAGTGTTATATCGATATGGTATAACGTTATAGGAATGGGAGTACCATTCATGTGTTGAGATTTTGGGAAGTGAGTCGCGTGTAGTTCGGATTCACAATGACAAGTGTGGATGCGGTCATTCTATTGAGGAGTGAATCACATGTGGATGCGGATTCACGATGACGCGTGTAGTTCGGTCATCTTAGTGTGGAAGTGAGTCTCGTGTAGTTCGGATTCACAATGACACGTGTGGATGCGGTCATTATATTGAGGAAGTGAGTCTCGTGTAGTTCGAATTCACAATGACGCGTGTGGTTGTGGTCATTCCATTGGGATAGTGACTCTCATGTAGTTCAGATTCACTAGGGCGCGTGTAGTTCAGCCAATCCCGATTGTTGTTGCGGTGGAGGTGGTGAGTCGCGTGCGGTGCGGATTCACTAAGGCGCGTGTAGTTTCGGCCAGCCTTCATGTGGTTTGTGTTGAGAACTATTGGTTGTTTTATACACCAATGGTGGGGTCGTGAGGATCATGTTGTGTGATTAGTGATGTGATAGCCGTGTTTCGCTCACATGTTGTTACGGGTGTGACAATAGTCAATTTTGTATACCTTGGGATTTGCGTTGCCATAGTCGTTTTGGGCGCTATCGATTTTAGCCGTTGCTTATGATGTTACGATAGTTGCGTATTGGTTGTATTGCGCACTACAAGGGATGTTTAGTGATAAGTGTTATCCATAAGGATTCGCTTTTGTTCGATCTTCGTCGTTTTGGTTATCGACCGTATGTTGGGACTTAGTTGCTTTTAGCATTGTACTTGGCAAGGGTACGCTAAGGGTTGATATCTCGGTAAGAGATTGGTGGAGTTTTTCCCGATATGAGGGATTGAGCAAGTTTTAGTGCTCGAATTTGCGGATTTGATAAATCACGAATGACAATTTTGTATTAAAGGTGATTCGTTGGGAAGAATTGCCTAGAGGAGTTGGAAGAACGCATGATGATTTCCATGTATGCTAAGCGTTTGTAGTTACTTTCGGATGATTTGTGCATCGAACGTCTCGAAATGTGTGCATGTGTGTAATTGGTAAAGGGAATAATCTTCGGGATAATGATAAATGTGGTAGAAGTCGGTTTGGAACGTATGTTTGAGGACCATAGAGTGTGGGTCCGGTCGGTTAAGTGACGAGGATCACGGGGACGTGATCGATTCTAAGTGAGGGAGAGTTGTAAGACCTAAATATTTATTTAGAGTAGAAATGATGTATTTAAGGTGTGTGAAGCGTGGTGTAAATTAAAAGCTCAGAACCTGTTCAGGGATGTGTGCGCGCCGCACGAGATCAAGGGTGCGCGCCGCGCACGTTGCCAGGCGACAGATTCCTGTTTTATTCTAAATGAGTTAATGAGGGGTATATTGGTCTTTTCACTTATTGGACGGTTTGAGGCTACAAAAGCTGATCCAATCCCATTTTGGATCTCATTCTTCACCTACTCAAACACTCTCATCCAATTTTGGAGAGAGGGATCCATTTCTAGAGAGAGCTCAAATCAAGGAGGAAGGAGCTTGATTCTCACCAAAGCTCAAGTATTAAAGTTGTTCATCTCGTTCTTGGCTACGTTTTGATTGTTGTGGTAAGTTCTAACTCCGAATTTCATTGTTTGATTTGATGTTCAAAATTAGGGTTTGAACTTGGTTTGTTAAGAAACCCATTTAAATTCTTGAAGTGAGTTCATTGATACTAGCACTCGGGTTTATTGTTATTGATGGCGGGTTTTGGGTTGGAAACTGACTTGGCCATGATTTAGGATTTGTAATTGAGTTTAATCACTAGGGTTAGTGATTATGGAAGTGTTGGAACCCATTTTAGTGTATTTGAAAGACTACTTTTGAAATGAGTCAAAATTAGGGTTTATGGGTGATTTTGAGAATGATAAGTGTTTAACACTTGCGTTTGGGTTTAATTGGCGTATTATGTGACGACCAGGAAATTTTCGACCAAATTTAAACTTTATCTTTATATGATTCCGACATGATAAGCAAAGTTTGTTAAGTTGAATCTCAAGAATTTTAAACTGTGTTCGTACATTCAATTAAACCTCGACCAAATGATTCACGAACCATTATATGAACGAATATGACTCTATGTGTATATATTATAACTTGAAAATGTTAACAAAGTATTAGATGTATAATACTTTACATAAACATATTTGTTTCAATATGGTTATCAATGGGATTAGAAGATAATATCAAATGATTGATTTTTCAGATACATTGTTTGAATACGAGTCTCTGTTGAGAGGTCCACTTTGATTTAGGAAACCTTTCTTTTTAACGGTATTCGGAAAATGGTAAAGTGATTTGCATATAAGAACAATGTGTCAAATATCGGGAGTTAGACAAAAGCTAGTGGAAGATTAAATTACATAATAATCAATTGATTTGATTTCAAATGTACGAAAACGCTTTTCGATAATAATAGAACTTGATTATTTAAAATGTTTTTGATTAAATAAATGTAAGTTGGAATATTGATTGTTAAATATATAGAAAACTTGCAACTTGTATTTAAAATATGTTCATTAAATATATATGTTTTCAAATTAATTAAGTACACGATAGTAACACTCACTTAGTGATGCAATTGATATTTAAAACGTTAGTACATAAATGAATTATATCTATTTAAATTTTAAAGTGTAAATGTTAGGTGTTATAATATTTTTAAACGATTTTTAAAATAAACTTTGAAATATAATTAACTTGGAAAAACTAAATATTATATTATTAATACATATTATACGTACAAATTTATATTTCTAAATGAAAATACATATATTTTACAATGTAATATTAATTTAATTACAAGACGCGTCGATTTAAAATAATACTTTATATATAAAACGAGACGATGATTTATATAAGCAAATGACCAAAACACTCAAAAGAATAAGTTACACTTTGAGTGGAATAGTTTTTCATTGATTTAAGTCTAATTACTGATAAAGGTACACGTCGCGTAATATAAAGTGCTGGATTTCTAAGCGTACGAAAGGACGTTCGAAAAACCGGAACTGGGACATTAGTCGAGCGTAAACGTACAAGTTATCAGAACTAAAACTATAAGACAACTATGCACATAAATATAATATAATATATAATTAATTATATAAATTAAAAATATATTTATATAAAATATTATTATTCGAAGTGTCGACAGCCTTAATAAATTGCATATGAGCTGGAAGATTGATCCATGCACTCGCATGGTTGTAACACCCAAACCCCATGCGATTGCATGGGGTAGTAGGTGGGCTAAACATGTATAAAACGAACGTTTTCTTGTTTCTCTGATCAATCTATCTATCTCGCATATATATATATATATATATATATATATATATATATATATATATATATATATATTAGTATTATTATTATTATTATTATTATTATTATTATTATTATTATTATTATTATTATTATTATTATTATTATTATTATTATTATTATTATAGTTATTATTAACTTAAAAGTTTTAAAACTTACAAAAAATTAGTGGGAAGCCTAGAGACAATCTGGGCCCCCACACCTCTAGCAATAGCAAAACTTATCCTAGTAAAAATATGAGCAGCAGCACCGGCACCAATATCTTGCGCCATCGAACTCTTCTGAACCCGCTTTAACAAAGAAACAGCCTCCTTGTCTAATTCCCCAAGGGAAGAAAATGAGAAAGGAAGGAAACCATAACCAATCGCCTGACAGCTAGATTCGTACTTGACCCGCTTCCGACGAGCCGCATCAACCATAGCACGTCCAGGGACAAAGTCAGAAAGCCCAGACTGTGTCAAAGGAGAAGACCCTGTCAAGTCAACACAAACATCGCGACCACAATCCCAGGAATAAAGTAACACATCTGCCGGTCTAAGGGCCCTGTCGTTCCCTCCAGACAACCCAATGTCAACCTCCTTTCTCGCTGAAATCCCAGATTGATAACAAACATCAACAAGGGAATCCCGAACAATATTATGTCGATGCTTAATACCCACCATACCAGCACAAGACACTACGTGATCCCCGAAAATATCCCCAGTAAAAACCCTTGAACAGGCAGAGCATGCCGTCGAGATAGAGAACAATGGAACACCTAACCGGTAGTACAACACGCATCGGTAAGTCTTTGCGTTCATCGTCTGACCCAACCCCAAAATAGGGACTGCCCTTAGCCAAGCAGAGGTGTGATCACCCTGCTGTGATTTCCAAAAGGCCGATTGTCGGGGAGATAACGAAAAAGTTGATTCTGCAGAAGCGGTAACCTTTGTGAAATAAACATCTGCCAATTTCTTCATGAGTATTGGGGCAGCGACCTCACTCGGATTACCTAAAATATCAAACCCAACCGTTTTATTAAACAGACCCAATGCATCTTCAAAATCACGACCAAGACCAACAATACCCGCATGACGTAGGAGCTTGGTCTGCAACCCAGCAGACTATAATCGAGAAGCCAGAAAAGCATAATGATGAACATCTCCCGCAGAATAAACACCAAGCCCTCCAAATGCAAATGGCAAGGTGGCAAGCCGCCACTGCCAATCACCAAACCCAGACCCTGAAGCAGTAATAATACGCTCCAAGGAAGATCGAAGGGCTCCATCGAAAGCGCGTTGAGCCACCTCAAATATACAAGGAGGACAAGTACGCAAGGTAAAGTAGAGTTTAGAAACTCCTGTACATGCCCTAAGCAACAATAACTCACACTGAGGATCATCAAGCTTAGCAACCTTATCCATAAGCGCAATGGACTTGGTCACCCTTTGCATCACCAGTCCACTACTAAAACCAGGATCGGAACTTGCGGGGGCCCCAAGCAACTTAACACCATTTAAAGGCCGAGCAATATTAGGAGGAAAGACACCTACTTGCCTGCTGCGAGGGTCCTCCGTAGGCCAGAAAATTTCTGTTTTTTCAACGTTGAGATGTAGCCCAAAACGAGGCCCATCATCCATAATCAAATGCAAAACCTTCCCCACCACCAAAGTGTCCCCAATAATAGTGCCATCATCCAAATACCACGCCTGAAGACAAACCTCAAAATTATCTCTGATTTTAGAAACCAAAGGGTGTAAGACCAAAGCAAAAAGCAGCGGACCAAGGGGATCACCCTGTTGCACCCCATGAGAAGACCATAATGTGTGGTTCCCATAATACAATCTGGCTGGATTAGAGTAGCAAAATTCAACCCACCGAGAAATGCTCGGACAAAGGCGGCGAACTTCACGTAACATGACTGTACGATCAACTAGATTGAAGGCATTTTGAAAATCAACTAATAACATAGAGAGGCCAGCATCAGAGCCACGATCCTCAATCAACCGATTCACAGCATGAAGAATTGCCTCACCACCTGAAGAAACACCAACACCAAATTGAAGACCATCGAAGTAACTTCCCAAAGACTGGCCAACCATAGCAGCGCCAACCTTCGAAACAAGACATCGCCAAACAGTACCCACAGCTATAGGACCAAGACCACCACTGGGCTTGACAAGCGGTGTGAGGGGAGCACTAGAAATATACTCTCCTAATTCCATAGGGCACCTTCCAGCTAGAAAGAGATTAACGACCCCGGTAATAGAGCCAACCAACTCATCCGAGACTGCCACAGCAGCACCACTCAAGCAATCCATAAGGTGTTGTGCACTTAAACCATCCCTACCACATGAAGTGCCCCGAGGAAAACTTTTAATCTGGCCCAAAACAACAGCAGAAGTTATAACGAGGTGAAGGTGATCAACCGTCATATCAGGCAAGGATGGAGCTATAGAAGAAGGGTGCTTAGACAGCAAGTCCGCCAGTGTGGCGTCATTATAAGGAGCAACGCCTGATGAAGAAAGAACACGAGCTGCAGCGGTGTAATGGCCATCACAAATCTTCCTACGACACTGCTTAATATTACGCTCTTCCAAATCAAGGACCTCATCATCAACCACTGACAACATAGGAGAATCCTCTGCCAAATACTCCCTCACAAGATGTAAACTTCCACCCGTTGTCCCCCACGAGCAAATAGCACGGGAAATATTCTCTTCCTGATGCCGACGCTTTATCGAAGACCTAGACTCCCGACTACTCCGTGGTCGAAAGGTTTTAAGGGTACAAAGGGGTAACACCAACAAAGAGACCCAACTAGAAATGTCATCAGGCTTAGAGATCACCTTATCAAGAGTACCTTTCAAAACCCGAGAAAACCCCAAACGACACTTGGGAGGGATAGACTTAACCGTGCGAAACCCCTTAGAGAACAACCGATCAAGGAGAGCCACGTTAAAACCATCGTTATGATCACGCACCGAACCATCCTCAATACAAAGTCGAGCAAGAGAAGAGGGAGCTAGTGGCTTGGAAAAATTATGAAGCACAAAACGCACAACATCATTTCCCTCATCGGGGGCGGCACATCCGGTCCCCTACCATGACGACACTTAGCACGTACTGTGTGTGTTTTGTAGCAAACACCACATAACCAAATCCTCATATGCCTAAAAGTAACATCAGCCTCAGTATAAACACCCAAATTAGAAGAAAGAGAATGTCGAGTGATATCCCGTGCATCGATACCACAATGACGATCACTAAGATGCTTGATAACAGAACTTCTAACTAGCCCATTTCCACTCCCATTTTGACAGCCACTAAGACCCACAAAGGGACAATGAAACTTCACAGCGGCATGCGACATAGCTGCACACAACCTTTAGTTATAGTGCATAGCTAAAATGACAGATGAAAAATCCCCATACACCAATAAAATTATAACCATGAAGCCAAGATAAAACTCACAGAGGACTTTTAACAAACACCTGGTGTGCACAGATTCTATTGAATAATGATACAGATTCTACTGTAGCTGTCGTCCGATTGCTAGAAGGAAGGAGATGTGCACTTCACTTTAATATTATTATTATTATTATTATTATTATTATTATTATTATTATTATTATTATTATTATTATTATTATTATTATTATTAGTATTAGTATTAAATATTATTAGTAGTATTATACATAAAATACTACAACGGAGTGCTATTCGAGTAATTTTCAAAACTGGTTTGCGAGTAGGATAGGGCTAAGGAAATTATGGGTTATAGCTATTGAGGTTATGGGTATGGATCAGGGATATGCTCGTGAGGTCAAACTAGTGTTTATCATCTCCGTTGCGTCTACGTACCTTTCCTACAATATTGAACCTCAATATTGATACGTGAGCACTCATAACTTAACTTTTATATATTATTAGTGTATCCCTGACTAGTGCTCGAGTATATAGGATTATGCATGCTTGTACGTTTGATATTGTCGTTAGATAGGTTATGTTGAATCTTGAATTAGTTACATATGCCACTAGGATAAGGTATATGATATGCATGTCGTTGGAAAGCTAGAGAAAAATTAAGAACTTTTCATTTAAATATCGAATGGTTTCGATGAACGGACTAGAAGTTATAGTCAACTGAATTTTTGTATTATTGTTAAAATGATTATTATTATTATTATTATTATCGTCGTTATTATCATCGTTATTATTATTATTACCAAATTATTATTATTATTATTATTATTATTATTATTATTATTATTATTATTATTATTATTATTATTATCATTATTAATATATGTATCATTATTTAAAAATGGGGGATGATTCTCACACACACTTTTTTGATCCTCACACACCAATTTAAAGAAATGGAGTATTATTAGAAGAGTAAAAGGTTAAAATAGGTGTGTGAGGATCAAAAAAGAGTGTGTTAGAATCACCCCCTTTAAAAATTGTTATTGTTATTATTATTATTATTATTATTATTATTATTATTATTATTATCATTAAAATAATTATTAGTATTATCGTTAATGTTATCATAGTATTTATTATTATTAGTATTATTGTAATTAAAACTAATATTAGTAACATCTAATTATTATGATTACTATTATTATCATTATTATGAACACGGTATAAAAGACGACTAAAACCTATTAACAAATTGATTAGGAAATAATGAGTATAAGTATCATGATGAAATTTAAATTTGGAAGGTATTGATTTAGATAAAAATATCGTTTTCATTATTTTTATCATTATTATTATTAAAAGTATTATTAATATTAAAACTATCATTTTTACAAGAATTATTATTTTTAATAGGAGTATCATTATTTCATTATTATTATTAATAAGAATTATCATAATATCATTTTTAGTAAATATAAATATTATTATTATTAGTAGTAGAAAAATAATAATTATTATTACAAAATAATACAACTTTTACTTTCTATTATTATTATCGATATTATTTTATCAAATAAATATGTGATACAAAGATATTTTACTACGTGTAACATAATTACATTAATAATGCCTATCATATTATTTTTATGATATTAAATGAATTTTATAAATTTTATTACTTAAGATATATAAAAGTATGTTTTTATTATATAAATTTTAATATAAAACTTTATTTATTAATAAATGAATTATATAATTTACTCTAATAAATCTGTTAAAAATATATAAAAATATAAAATGACTATATTTAAACTATATAATAATCATGTATAAATTTTTGGAAATCATTTTTAGTCAAATTGACTTTTGCATAGTAGTCTCGAGCATTAGGATTGTGGTACACTATGACTTGACCTAATTTGTTCGAAAAATATTAACTAACATATAAACATATATAATTAATACAGGTTCGTGAATCCAAGGCCAACCTTGCACTTGTTCAATGCCGTCATATGTATTTTTACTACGAAATACAGTATCGTGAGTTTCATTTGCTCCCCTTTTAAGTGATTTTGCAATATATATTTTGGGGACTGAGAATACATGCGCTTCTTTTATAAATGATTGATGAAATAGACACAAGTAATCGAAACTACATTCTATGGTTGGATTATCGAAATCGAATATGCCCCTTTTTAGCTTGGTAGCCTAAGAATTAGGGAAATGGCCCCTAATTGACGCGAATCTTAAAGATAGATCTATGGACCTTGACACGTCCCATTCGGGTTAATAATGTTTTAGTACTTCGATTATCATGTCCGATGAGAGTCCCGGAATGATGGGGATATTCTATATGCATCTTGTTAGTTCGGTTATCAAGCGTTCACCATATGAATGATTTTTATCTCTAAGCAGTTTGCGAAATGCCTGATATGAGATGATGTTTATGAAAAATGAAATGAAAATCTTGTGATCTATTAAATTAATGGAAATGATTGTTATGATAAACTAATGAATCACCAACCTTTTGGTTGACACTTTAAAGCATGTTTATTCTCAGGTATTAAAGAAATCTTCCGCTGTGCATTAGCTCATTTTAAGGATATTACTTGGAGTCATTCAGGGCATATTTCGAAAGACGTTGCATTCGAGTCGTTGAGTTCATCAAGATTATTATTAAGTCAATTAAAGTTGGATGTATTATGAAATGGTATGCATGCCGTCAACTTTCGTTATAAAGAAAGTTTGTCTTTTAAAAACGAATGCAATGTTTGTAAAATGTATCATATAGAGGTCAAATACCTCGCGATGTAATCATATGTTATTGTATTTGTTCTTATGGATTAGGACGGGTCTTTACATGTGGTATCAGAGCGGTGGTCTTAGCGAACTAGGTCTGCATTAGTGTGTCTAACTGATAGTTGTTAAGATGCATTAGTGAGTCTGGACTTCGACCTTAGTTGCATGTCAAAAGTTTTTGCTTATCATTTCTTATCGAAAATTACCTGCTTATCATTCTTAAGTCTAGACACATCTTACTGCATTGATTGCATGAATAGTGTATAGACAAAATTCATATCTTAGCGTATCTGCTAATTCATATCTTAGCGTATCTGTTACTGTAAACCTTGCCTGACATATTCCGTAAATTCCTCCATAATCTACGAAATCTTTTATTCTATATATATAGATATTCCATGTAAGTAGAATACCATCCGATAGTCAAAAATCATTTCATATCGAAAAATCTTTTATTCAATCATACGAAATGGAACTCTCCAATAGTTCAAGTCCCTCGAATTCCGATATGGATTTTCACTCAAGCTCCGAAAGCAGTGTGACCGGAATGGACTAACCAATCAGTCATCATCTATTCTAGATGAATTGGGGATGGGTTCATAGCCTCCTTAATCATTAGAGACAAGAAGAAGGAGATCCTTTCCATCCACCACATTGCCCTCTTGGCGAAGAACCTGAAGCACTTACCGGCGAACCTGTCCGAAATACCATTTTCTCTCTCATTTCCAGAGTATCTCGTCACGATTATATACTAAATCAAATTCTAGATTTTATTTATCCGCTCGTCCGAACCGACAATCATCCCGGAATAATAGAAGAAGTTGGCGAGCTTCGCGCTCGGGTGATGGCTTTGGAGAATATGGTGCAATGGTTACAAACACCAGCAGCAGCACCAGCAGCATAACCAGTACCACCATCATCAACGCTAACAGTATCATTACCACCCCCAACCACAACCGTGTCGTAAACCTCAACTTTACAATCTGTCCCACGAGCACCAATGTCATACGCTCTGTAGATATCAAGGAATACCAACAACAACAAATGATGAAGTATTAATTCATAACTTCATTGGAGAAACATTCTGCGACGACCCTAGCCATAAGTCAGATGAGTGAACCAAAATGATAGAAGGAAGAATAGAGACCCTGACAAGAATGATGCGTGATTTACAAGCTAGACTTGTTTTACCAACAGCATCAACAGTACCGTTAGCATCACCAGCATAATCAGTACCGTCAGCATCATCAGCACTAACAGCACCTATAATATCACAAGCTTCGACAGTTCAAGAATCACCGTGGACATCATTACAAATCAACAACAAGTATGCCATATCAACGAGTTATGAAGTGTTAACTCATTCCCACTAAACAATTTATATGTATATCTTATATATATAAATTTTTAAACCATAATAAATCTTTCCGTACTAAGCTATTATGTGTGAATCTTAACTACTCGGTTAATTCATATTACTAATATGCTATGATATACATCCTTCGTCAGCAACTTAACCATCGTTAATTACAATCTTTGTTTCAATTCAATGAATTCCATTTCATAATAAATCAAGTGTATTATTCAAATATAGGTTTGATTTTACACTTTCATTATCGATGTACTCGAAACTTTTCAGATAACATCATTCGTACCTTGTGAAGTTCACAAGAATTCCATGAACACCAAATAACGAAGTATTGATTCAAAATTCCAATTACATTGAAGAAATACTCCGTAAAAGTTATGAAATTTTAAAGTTTTAAGGATTACTCAATTCTAGTTTCAACCGTAAATCAAATGAGTTTAATTTAATATTAACTCATTAAATCTATGTTACATCTAAAGAAAATATACACATATATATTTTCATAAAGACTGTAATAAAAATTCTTTTGTACAAAATATTAATTGTGAAAATTTTTTAACGGGTAGGTAATGCCCGAGAGATATATAAATTCATAATTAATGTGTTACATTTTACGAATCTGATTCAGCAAATCATATATTATACTCCCTACTTTCACAACAATATACATTCTTTCATAGAAACCAAACAACCATACTCATTCAATTTCAATTACATATTCTGATTTTGAAATCGCAAAATTTAATTCGAGATATAACCAAAAATCATCACTCTTAGATCCTTACATCTTTCAAAGCTATACTTTGACTTCAAAACTGCGTTAGAACATCATATATGTTACAACCTGTGTTCAAACTCTCCGAAATTCCTGAATACACTTCAAACAATGAACAATCGAGATGATGATCCAACCACATGTTACCCACAGTTATACACCTGAAAAACTCTCAAAACCAAAGTCATAGTTTAACACGTATCTGTGTCAGACCCTTGGCATTTATTAGCTAAAATGACTTTTCAATTCCTTTTCAAAGTAGTCAGTTTTGACACAGCTTCAACAAGATAACTTCGACTTTTCAGTCGAAACAACCTTATTATAACTCTGATATATACGTTACCCTTTCGCCATCGTTACCGAGGAACCATTTATATTTCACCACATTAGCAGTAAACTTATCAGCAACCGTAATGATCTAGGATTTTTTCGAAAAATCATTATATTTATCAAAACCCCATCATTTACTCATCTGCATTTTTGTAACAAGAATTGCCATACGAATCATCGAGAATTAGCAATCAGTATTTTAAAATCTCGCAGCATGTCTACGCCAACAGTTATATGTGTATGTACAACGTCTATCTCCTGGACTTACATTCTTTGAATGTGAAGTTTCTAAAAAACACCCTAAACTTCGAACTAGTTCTCGAAATTTTGAAAAATGCTGATGAAACAGCAAAAACTATAAACGACCTTAACAGTAAAAAGTTTGATGATAAAGAATAGTGTGTTGGCAAAGCTCAGAAAAAGAGAAGGTTTGGAACTGGAAAACGGATTGAGCAAAGTATGAAGGAGGCTGTAGACAAATCACAAAGACTAAACCTGCCTTCAAAGAATCCAAATGATTCAGTATCTACTGAAGTCATTAACGAATACCTTACTCCTTACTCTAAAACCCTTGCGGACAATATTCTTCATCATGCTCTGTTCTTAGATATTCTAAGATATCATCGTATCTTTCATTATAAATATCTTCGATATTTCTGAAGATATATTCATAACTATTGTTATCCGAAATCATTTACCTCTTCGCGCTATCTATGTTATATCATAAAAGAAACTATTTTAGTTTCTAAATTCTGAAACCTTCGAGTTTAAAGTATGAATGTTTTAGAAGTAGTGTTGGGAACTGAAGTATGAGTTAGTATAATACAATGACACTTGATCAACGTGATTATATTACAGTAAGTCATGCTGAGTTTCTAATGGAAAGTGATGATTCACATACCAAAACGTCATCATGTGCCCTATACACAACTCTTACATTCTACCTAACCTCTAAACATATCAAGAAAATATTTTCTTGATGATTCGGTCTTTTCCGAGGTATTCTGGTAATTTGACAAATCAAGATCGTACCATTACAATTTTCTTCTTAGAACATTAACTACGTTCATTCCGAACTTCATATCTGCGAATTCTGGACCATTACGAGCGGTGCTTAATCGCAAGAAGAGGAAACGAAAGAATGAAGCTCCGAAATAGAAATGGGAGTATAAATCGCAGCAAATAGGAGAAAGCATTAATTGTGAATGTCAATGATTATAGAAAAACAGAATCAAAGACATCGAAATATAAGGGAAGATATAAAGCCAACAACAACCCAGAAATTACAAACTGTGTATATCGATGCGTATAGCAATATAAAGACATGAGAGAACTAAAAACACTATAAAACCAAGAGTATAGTTGAAATGAATAGATTCTTCCTGCGGCAGATGAAAAAGGAGAATGACAGATATGAAGGTTAGGAGTATATCGAGAACCAAAACTGGATGGAGCATATTGACAAATGATTCAAAGTACGAATTAAAGGAGAAAGAATAGAAGGTGTAAGTTGTAAGGAAACAAAGGGAGTGGATTTATAGTAAAATATCTGACAGAGCAATCAAAAACAGATGATTGCATTTAAAGCGGATCCTAATTTCCTTGATTACTGAAGAATCAAATTTTATTACGAAGATTTTCTCCAAATCTCTTGAACTTGGAAATTAATCCTATCTACGTCAAAAGATATGACGAATCTACACCTATTTATTTCACTCTTTTATGATAGCTTCACTCGTACTCTTCACAAAATCAAATGGTTTTATCCATATTACTCAATGATGATAAAATTCTATTTATCAACTCATATTTTTCATGAAAAAATTCTTATTGTTAGCCATGAAAACCTCGATCAAATTTCGGGGACGAAATTTCTTTAACGGGTAGGTACTGTGACGACCCAAAAATTTTCGACCAAATTTAAACTTTTTCTTTATATGATTCCGACACGATAAGCAAAGTTTGTTAAGTTGAATCTCAAGAATTTTAAACTGTGTTCGTACATTCAATTAAACCTCGACCAAATGATTCACGAACCATTATATGAACGAATATGACTATATGTGTATATATTATAACTTGAAAATGTTAACAAAGTATTAGACGTATAATACTTTACATAAACATATTTGTTTCAATATGGTTATCAATGTGATTAGCAGATAATATCAAATGATTGATTTTTCAGATACATTGTTTGATTACGAGTCTCTGTTGAGAGGTCCACTTTGATTTAGGAAACCTTTCTTTTTAACGGTATTCGAAAAATGGTAAAGTGATTTGCATATAAGAACAATGTGTCAAATATCGGGAGTTAGACAAAAGCTAGTGGAAGACTAAATTACATAATAATCAATTAATTTGATTTCAAATGTACGAAAATGCTTTTCGATAATAATAGAACTTGATTATTTAAAATGTTTTTGATTAAATAAATGTAAGTTGGAATATTGATTGTTAAATATATAGAAAACTTGCAACTTGTATTTAAAATATGTTCATTAAATATATATGTTTTCAAATTAATTAAGTACACGATAGTAACACTCACTTAGTGATGCAATTGATATTTAAAACGTTAGTACATAAATGAATTATATCTATTTAAATTTTAAAGTGTAAATGTTAGGTGTTATAATATTTTTAAACGATTTTTAAAATAAACTTTGAAATATAATTAACTTGGAAAAACAAAATATTATATTATTAATACATATTATACGTACAAATTTATATTTCTAAATGAAAATACATATATTTTACAATGTAATATTAATTTAATTACAAGACGCGTCGATTTAAAATAATACTTTATATATAAAACGAGACGATGATTTATATAAGCAAATGACCAAAACACTCAAAAGAATAAGTTACACTTTGAGTGGAATAGTTTTTCATTGATTTAAGTCTAATTACTGATAAAGGTACACGTCGCGTAATATAAAGTGTTGGATTTCTAAGCGTACGAAAGGACGTTCGAAAACCGAAACTGGGATATTAGTCGAGCGTAAACGTACAAGTTATCAGAACTAAAATTATAAGACAACTATACACGTAAATATAATATAATATATAATTAGTTATATAAATTAAAAATATATTTATATAAAATATTATTATTCGAAGTGTCGACAGCCTTAATAAATTGCATATGAGCTGGAAGATTGATCCATGCACTCGCATGGTTGTAACACCCAAACCCCATGTGATTTCATGGGGTAGTAGGTGGGCTAAACATGTATAAAACGAACGTTTTCTTGTTTCTCTGATCAATCTATCTATCTCGCATATATATATATATATATATATATATATATATATATATATATATATATATATATATATATATATATATATATATATATATATATATATATATATATATATTATTAGTATTATTAGTATTATTATTATTATTATTAGTAGTAGTATTAAATATTATTAGTAGTATTATACATAAAATACTACGCCGGAGTGTTGTTCGAGTAATTTTCAAAACTGGTTTGCGAGTAGGATAGGGCTAAAGAAATTATGGGTTATAGCTATGGAGGTTATGGGTATGGATCAGAGATATGCTCGTGAGTTCAAACTAGTGTTTATCATCTTCGTTGCGTCTACGTACCTTTCCTGCAATATTGAACCTCAATATTGATACGTGAGCACTCATAACTTAACTTTTATATATTATTAGTGTATCCCTGACTAGTGCTCAAGTATATAGGATTATGCATGCTTGTACATTTGATATTATCGTTAGATAGGTTATGTTGAATCTTGAATTAGTTACATATGCCACTAAGATAAGGTATATGATATGCATGTCGTTGGAAAGCTAGCAAAAAATTAAGAACTTTTCATTTAGATATCGAATGGTTTCGATGAACGGACTAGAAGTTATAGTCAACTGAATTTTTGTATTATTGTTAAAATGATTATTATTACTATCGTCGTTATTATCGTCGTTATTATTATTATTATTACCTAATTATTATTATTATTATTATTATTATTATTATTATTATTATTATTATTATTAATATTATCATTATTAATATATGTATCATTATTTAAAAATTGTTATTGTTATTATTAGTATTATTATTATTATCCATTAAAATAGTTATTAGTATTATCGTTAATGTTATCATAGTATTTATTATTATTAGTATTATTGTAATTAAAACTAATATTAGTAACATCTAATTATTATGATTACTATTATTATCATTATTATGAACGTGATATAAAAGACGACTAAAAGCTATTAACAAATTGATTAGGAAATAATGAGTATAAGTATCATGATGAAATTTAAATTTGGAAGGTATTGATTTAGATAAAAATATCGTTTTCATTATTTTTATCATTATTATTATTAAAAGTATTATTAGTATTAAAACTATCATTTTTACAAGAATTATTATTTTTAATAGGAGTATCATTATAAAATTTCATTATTATTATTAATAAGAATTATCATTTTATCATAATATCATTTTTAGTAAATATAAATATTATTATTAGTAGTAGTAGAAAAATAATAATTATTATTACAAAATAATACAACTTTTACTTACTATTATTATTATCGATATTATTTTATCAAATAAATATGTGATACAAAGATATTTTAGTACGTGTAACATAATTACATTAATAATGCCTATCATATTATTTTTATGATATTAAATGAATTTTATAAATTTTATTACTTAAGATATATAAAAGTATATTTTTATTATATAAATTTTAATATAAAATTTTATTTATTAATAAATGAATTATATTATTTACTCTAATAAATCTGTTAAAAATATTTAAAAATATAAAACGACTATATTTAAACTATATAATAATCATGTATAAATTTTTGGAAATCATTTTTAGTCAAATTGACTTTTGTTGACTTTTGCATAGTGGTCTCGAGCATTAGGATTGTGGCACACTATGACTTGACCTAATTTGTTAGACAAATATTGACCAACATATAAACATATATAATTAATATAGGTTCGTGAATCCGAGGCCAACCTTGCACTTGTTCAATGCCGTCATATGTATTTTTACTACGAAATACAGTATCGTGAGTTTCATTTGCTCCCCTTTTAAGTGCTTTTGCAATATATATTTTGGGGACTGAGAATACATGCGCTTCTTTTATAAATGATTGATGAAATAGACACAAGTAATCGAAACTACATTCTATGGTTGGATTATCGAAATCGAATATGCCCCTTTTTAGCTTGGTAGCCTAAGAATTAGGGAAATGGCCCCTAATTGACGCGAATCTTAAAGATAGATCTATGGACCTTGACACGTCTCATTCGGGTTAAGAATGTTTTAGTACTTCGATTATCATGTCCGATGAGAGTCCCGGAATGATGGGGATATTCTATATGCATCTTGTTAGTTCGGTTATCAAGCGTTCACCATATGAATGATTTTTATCTCTAAGCAGTTTGCGAAATGCCTGATATGAGA
Organism: Rutidosis leptorrhynchoides; assembly: GCF_046630445.1. NCBI lineage: Eukaryota > Viridiplantae > Streptophyta > Magnoliopsida > Asterales > Asteraceae > Rutidosis > Rutidosis leptorrhynchoides. The sequence goes on from NC_092333.1 coordinate 212,373,072, forward strand.
TGATGTTTATGAAAAATGAAATGAAAATCTTGTGGTCTATTAAATTAATGGAAATGATTGTTATGATAAACTAATGAATCACCAACCTTTTGGTTGACACTTTAAAGCATGTTTATTCTCAGGTATTAAAGAAATCTTTCGCTGTGCATTAGCTCATTTTAAGGATATTACTTGGAGTCATTCAGGGCATATTTCGAAAGACGTTGCATTCGAGTCGTTGAGTTCATCAAGATTATTATTAAGTCAATTAAAGTTGGATGTATTATGAAATGGTATGCATGCCGTCAACTTTCGTTATAAAGAAAGTTTGTCTTTTAAAAATGAATGCAATGTTTGTAAAATGTATCATATAGAGGTCAAATACCTCGCGATGTAATCATATGTTATTGTATTCGTTCTTATGGATTAGGACGGGTCTTTACATATTAGGACCATTTTCACTTGTGTTAGTGATTATTGGTTAGTTTGGGCGCGGTTTGTGCTTGAAAGTGCAATTGGTCGAAATTGCACTAAGTATCGAATTGAGTTGGTTTGTAAATCCACCCTAATTGTGTTGCTTGTTTTGTGATAATGGAATAGGTACTTTCCATTGACGTGTTGCGGATTATTCGGAAACATTCATCAAGCCGACAAGGTGAGTGTTAATATCCTATGTGCATATGTATGTGTAGGATGGGTGCGGGTCGGGTGAAGTGGTCCTCGGTTATAGAGCTCACTTCACATATAGGTATATTTGATGGACTTGTGTAATAGGTCCAATTGGCACGGTTGTGCGTTTTGGTTGACCACCTTTGGCGAGGTGCACATTTTGTGTGTACGTTATCACATGTGCTTGTGATGTGGATTATATGACCCCAATGGCGAAGGGTTGGTATTGAGTTGTGATTGGAGAAGTGGATCACGTGTGGATGCGGATTCACGATGACGCGTGTAGTTCGGTCATCTTATTGAGGTAGTGATCTCGTGTGGTTGCGGATTCACTAAGGCTTGTGTAGTTCGGCCAACCTCGATGTTGTTGTGGTAATGAAGTTAGTAGTCTCGTGTGGCTGCGGATTTACTATGGCTCGTGTAGTTCGGCCAATCTTCATTGCGGTAATTGACTTTTGGTATTGGGTTAAGGGGTTAACCTTGGGCGTTGTACGCTTTATTGTTATATATCGTTGTATCGTTGTGATGTAGCTAACCCTCGGGTGTAGCTTGTTGGTGTTGTTCACATCGTCATTGGTGAACTTACTTTGTTGACTTCTTAGCTTGTATTATAGCGCTCATACGGTATGCTTAGATTAGCTTGCCTTATACTTGGACGCTCCGGAATGTGTTAATTGATTATTTGTATGGCGTGTCCATTTGATGCATATATATGTATGTAGTATATTCTCACTCACTAAGCGTTAGCTTACCCTCTTGTTGTTTACATTTTTATAGATTTGCATGGAGGCGGTGGCTCGGGTAAGCATGGGGACTAGTGGACTAGCGTAGGTTGCTTTAGAAGACGTGCTTTTGGATTGATTAGGATTGGGTAGCGTATCCCCAATCGCCATGCTCGGTCTTTATTTTGTGTTAAAAATCATGTGGTCGTAAACTTGTGTTTTGCATGAAAGTCGTAAAACGGCCGATGTGGGCCCGGTGTCGTAAAACTTGTTTTATTATGAAAACGTGTGAGTTTTACTTATTATAATGTGTTGTGAAAATTGTTTCGTCTAAAAGTGTCGGGAAGTGGTAGATCATTAAACGAAAAATGGAAAATCCGGACAGAACTGATCAGGCTCTGTGCGCGCCACGCACAGAGAGGGTTGCGCGCCGCGCACCTTAATTGTATAAAAAAAATTGCGTATTCGATTGGATAACGGGTTAGGTCGTTATAGACCATAAGCTAGAAAGCTAAGATCTAGTAAAAGTAATGAGACCATAAGCTAAAAAGCTAAGATCTTTAACAAAATAATGAAACCCTAAGCTAGAAAGCTTGGATCTTTAATGTTCTTGAAGATCCTTTAAGCAAAAGGCTAGATCTTCAAGTTACATGAAGATCATAAACACAAGTTTTGATCTTTTTAACAAAATAAAGGGATCATAAGCTAGAAAACTTAGATCCAACAAAGTAATGAATATTCAAAGCTAGAAAGCTTGAATCTTTCATGTTCTTGAAGGATTCAAACCAAAGTTTGAATCTTCAAGATATAACAAGATCAAGAAGCTAAAAAGCTTGATCCTTGCATGATGATGATGATGATGTCGAAAATGAGAAGAGAAGAAGAAGAAGAAGAAAATTTAAAACTTACACTTTTTAGAGTGAGAAAGGCTAGAGAGAGAATTAGAGAGTAAGTGTGTGTAAAATGTGAATGAGATTAAGTGTGAAATGGGTGAGATTTGCTTGGTAGTTATAGTGAGTGGGGGTGGTGGTGACCGTAGGTATGGGGAGGGGACAAGGGGGACACCTTTTTTTGCTTTTTGGTTAGTGGTGGTCTAAAAGTAGTGCTTATGTTAGGATCTCATGCAACATTTGTGATTATGATTAACAAAAATGCTAGTATGTTCCCTCTAATAAATGAGTTTTTGTCTTACATTTATATGGGTCATAAACTTTTTAAAATTGGGCTAATTAAATAGTCCATTAGCTAGAGTAGGGTGGGCTAAAGTCCAACAAGGTAGAAAGTCCAACAAGACTAACTTGTGAGTATAAGTAAATTACTAAGCGTAATTAAGCAACTAAAAGCCTAAGTAATTGTTATTAGAAAATAACAATTAGTATTACGTAGTCGTAATATTCCAATTACGACAAAAGTTAAACGTGTACCAAAACATATAGCTCGTTCCAAACGTCAAGTGACACTAACGGTCATAAAAACATTCGAGGATCAAGTTAAGTAACTAAGTACTTAATGACACGTACTATGGTATGAACGAAAGTAATTAATCATGAAATAGGATCCCAGAATATAAACCAACACAGTACGCACAAATACGCAGTTTCGCAGAAAGTAACAAGCACAAAAGTAAGTCGAAAAAGTCAGGTCGTTACATTTAGGTAGGGAACGTTTGGAAAAGTAAGAGAGATAAAGTTGCGTGTAAATTTGACTTAGATCATTAACATCAAACCAAGCGTCATAATTACCACATATACCATCTCCGAAACTCTTGATGTGCCAAAAGTCCTAATGTAGATGCTCGATGTAATTTCTACTCCATCCGTCCCATATTAATACAGTAGTCCATAGAGAAACAAAGATATATAGTTTAAAAAATACTTTTTATTTACTTTACAGTGTTATTCTTTAATTTTTATCTATGTTTTTGTCTTACATCCAAAATTCTTTTATTGAATGACAAGTTATTGGCATTGAATACTCTAATTTTCCATGCACGCACGCGCGGTCGGGCGAAACTCGAACCGCATTATAGGGATCCGAACATTAAACCATCCCGAGAGGCAAGTAGGTCGGGCGTGGGTCTTGAATACAGGTCAGTAAACCTCCGCTGGGCAATCCGACTTTCAGGATATAAATCCCACGGAAGGGAAGAGACTCGAACTTGAGACCTTGATAATGCTAAAAACGAACATATATTTCATAGCATTATCCCTCAAGAAAGACAAGCTTTTAGTTTCAATTGTTCTATTTACAAGTGATATTCGTTTAAATAATAAAAGGTGAAGACAAAAGACAGATTCGACGAATTGAAGACGCAAACGACCAAAAAGCTTAAAAGTACAAAATACAATCAAAGTGGTTCTAATTATTGATAAGAAACGTCTTAAAAATTACAAGAGTACAAGACGCGAAACGCAAAATACAAGATATTAAATTGTACGTAAGGACGTTCGAAAAACCGAAACCGGGACCAAAGTCAACTCTCAACGCTCGATGCAACGGGCTAAAAATTACAAGTCAACTATGCACATAAATATAATATAATATTTAAATAATTCTAATAATTATTTATATATTATATTTATTTATTAAATTCGTCGGCAGAATGCAAACAACAACATGTGAGCTGGAAAAAGGGGCCATGCGATCGCATGGCCTGGAAGGCAAAAAGCCATGCGATCGCATGGCAGTAGGTGTGAGGCCACATCTATAAATTTCGCAGTTTTTGAGCAAATAAAACACATATTTTTCTTCTTTCTCTCATACGTAAACATATATATATATATATATATATATATATATATATATATATATATATATATATATATATATATATATATATATATATATATATATATATATATATATATATATATATTATAATATATATATATTATAATTTTAATTTTAATTTTAATTTTAATTCTAATAATAAGGGTATGTTAGCGAATGTTGTAAGGGTGTAAGTCGAAATTCTGTCCGTGTAACGCTACGCTATTTTTAATCACTGTAAGTTATGGTTAATGTTATTTTTAATTTAATATCTCGTAGCTAAGTTATTATTATGCTTATTTAATGCCAAAGTAATCGTGATGTTGGACTAAATATTAAAATTGGGTAATTGGGCTTTGTACCATAATTGGGGTTTGGACAAAAGAACGACACTTGTGGAAATTAGACTATGGGCTATTAACGGGCTTTATATTTGTTTAACTAAATGATAGTTTGTTAATTTTAATATAAAGATTTACAATTGGACGTACCTATAAATAACCATATACACTCAATCGGACACGATGTGCGGGATATTTATATGTACGAATAATCGTTCATTTAACCGAACACGGGAATGGATTAATAGTTAATAGACTTATTAAAACAGGGGTGAAATTATGAACAAGGACACTTGGCATAATTGTTAACAAAGTATTAAAACCTTGGGTTACACGCAGTCGATATCCTGGTGTAATTATTAAACAAAGTATTAAGACCTTGTTACAGTTTAAGTCCCCAATTAGTTGGAATATTTGACTTCGGATATAAGTATAATTTGACGAGGACACTCGCACTTTATATTTATGACTGATGGACTGTTATGGACAAAAACCAGACGGACATATTGAATAATCCAGGACAAAGGACAATTGACCCATGGGAATAAAACTAAAAATCAACACGTCAAACATCATGATTACGGAAGTTTAAATAAGCATAATTTATATATTTCATATTTAATTGCACTATTAATTATCGCACTTTTATTTATTGTCATTTTATTTAATTGCACTTTTATTTATCGTTATCTTTAATTATCGCAATTTTATTTTATCGCACTTTTATTTATCGCAATTTCATTATCGTTATTTACTTTAAGCTTAAAATTAAGTTATAATTATTTTTAATATTTTACATTAGGTTTTAACTGCGACTAAAGTTTTAAAATCGACAAACCGGTCATTAAACGGCAAAAACCCCCCTTTTTATAATAATAATAATATTACTTATATATTTTTGTATTTTTACAAATATAGTTTTAAAAAAAATATATAGCGTTAAGCTTGTTTAAAAGTCTCCATGTGGAACGAACCGGACTTACTAAAAACTACACTACTGTACGATTAGGTACACTGCCTATAAGTGTTGTAGCAAGGTTTAGGTATATCCATTCTATAAATAAATAAATATCTTGTGTAAAATTGTATCGTATTTTATAGTATTTCGTTGTAAAAATAATACTATTTCCTAGTACACCTCGCACACATCAAGTATTTTTGGCGCCGCTGCCGGGGAACACATAAACCCCGGAAGCGCAACGCTATAAAAAAAAGATTTTTAGTAAGTTTTAGTTATTTTGTTGTAAAAAAATGCGTTTTTAATTTTAAAAATACAAAAATATAAAAAGAAAAAAACAAAATTTAAGTATTTTTAAGAGTTTGTTAAATATATAAGTTCTATAAAGTTTCTTTATCTTTATTTTGTAAAAATATAAGTTTTATTTAATTTATATAAATATATTATATAAATATCTAAATCAGAAAACAGAAAAAAAATATATATATAAAAACCACGAGGCCCCATACTGTAGCAGCCCAAAGCCTGGCCCGAAATCTTTATCCATGCGATCGCATGGATTTTTAACGTGAGGACCATGCGATTGCATGGCCCTGTCTGACACGCCACAGTTTTACCCTAATTCAGCAATCATTAAATAATTATTATTTTTATTATTATTTATTAAAACCCTAATTAGGGTTGTTTATTTAATTAATTAGTTTAGTTTTATTATTTATTTTGTATATTTAGTTTAATTAGTTTTAATAAATTATAAAATTAATAGTTTTATAAAATAAATAATATAAAAATAATATTTTTATAAAAATTGTACTTTTTACAACTTTAAGTTTATTTTTATATTTTGTATCTTTTTATTCGTTTTAGCGTAATTTTTATATTTTTCGCTCGTATTTAGTTCTAAGATATAGTTTTTGCCATAGTTATTTTTATTTCTAGATTTTTAGGCTTTGCCGTAAAATCCTTTAAATGCTTTTTCTTTAGACTAAGATTTAGGTGCTTTAGAATTTTGCGACGCCTTTTTAAGTTTTAGTACCTTTTTAAGTTATTGCCATTTGAGATATAGTTTTTCTTTTAAGCTTTAATATTTTTAGACACAACTTTTAATTCTTAGTTTTTAGTTCCTTTTTAAGTATCGACGCGCTACTTTCTTATTTTTATTTTTTTTCGACCTTCCATTTATTTTTCAACGTTTTCCGACGCGCTCTTTTTCTTTCTTATTTCTCGACATTCTAGTTTTTAGGACATAGAATTTTCTATTTCTTCTCTAAATTTCTTTAAAATTTCAACGAAAAATTATTTTAAGTGGTTAAATTGATAGACATCCAAATTTTCTACTTCGTAGTAATAGTTGGATTTGTTAGTGGCTGGATTGTGAGCTTCCGATTTAAAGTGTTCTGGCTCCCTGCTGCATCTATTGGCTATTCGAAACGTGGGCAAAAGCAGAAAAGTCTATTAATTTGATAACTTAAATAATTTTTATCTTTTATAACTAATAGGATATTCAGTGAATGCACCGAGCAAAACGTTCACCACCTTTTGTACGTTCACCACCTGTAACTCGATCAAGACATCTAGCAAATATTGTCGCCGTTGATTTTTCTTTAGAATCGTCATCTAGTCGGCCAAGTACTCCAATTCAAATTTCCGATAATCCATTTTTTGAACCCGACCTCACAATTGAGAATCCGGAGAATATTCAGGGACAATTCAGAGATCCTGAACCATTAATCTTTCCTCCGAAACCACCAATCATTCAAACAGAGATTGTCGAGGAACCAACCATTAAATCAGAATCCTCTAGTGATTCAGAATCAACCATTCCAATCATGGAAATTCTGGAACCTCTAAGTATGGAAGACCGAATGAGAGCTAAATGCACTGGCCAAGGTCACGCAATTACTCAACCAGACATTAATGCGCCAGATTATGAAATCAAAGGACAAATCCTACACATGGTAACTAATCAATGCCAATTTAGTGGTGCGCCGAAGGAAGATCCAAATGAACATCTTCGTACCTTTAATAGGATCTGTACTCTATTTAAAATAAGAGAAGTGGAGGATGAACAGATATATCTCATGTTATTTTCCTGGACTTTAAAGGGAGAAGCCAAAGATTGGTTAGAATCGTTACCTGAAGGGGCGATTGATACATGGGACGTTTTAGTCGAAAATTTTCTTAAACAATTCTTTCCGGCATCTAAAGCCGTAAGACTTCAAGGAGAAATTGTTACGTTAACGCAAAAGCCAAATGAAACTTTATATGAGGCGTGGACAAGATTTGGAATGTTATTAAGAGAATGTCCGCAACATGGTTTAGACACCTGTCAAATAGTACAAATATTCTACCAAGGATGCAACATCACTACAAGAAAAGACATCGATATAGCAGCTGGTGGTTCCATTATGAAGAAAACCGCAACTGATGCTTACAAAATTATTGATAACACTGCTTCCCACTCACATGAGTGGCACCAAGAAAAAGATATCGTTAGATCATCTAAAGCAGCTAGAGCCAATTCTAGCCATGACTTAGATTCCATTTCTGCAAAGATAGATGCTGTCGAGAGACGAATGGAAAAGATGACTAAGGATATACACTCAATACGAATTAGTTGTGAGCAGTGTGGAGGACCACATTTGACAAAAGATTGTCTCAGTATTGAACTAACAATGTAACAAAGAGAGAATGTTTCATACATAAACCAAAGGCCTGGAAATAATTATCAGAATAATTATCAACCGCCAAGACCGATCTACAATCAAAACCAGAATTATAACCGAAATGTTCCATACAACAACCAACAAGGTCCTAGTAATCAACAAGTATCCAACAATACTTACAATCAGCAAAGACCTAATTTTTAAAATAAACCACCACAAACCGATGATAAAAAACCAAATTTAGAAGATATGATGTCAAAGCTAGTTGAATCTCAAACACAGTTTTTCACATCTCAGAAACAAACCAATGAACAAAATGCTCAAGCATTTAGAAATCAACAAGCTTCTATTCAAAATTTGGAACAAGAAGTAAGCAACCTAGCAAGATTGATTGGTGAAAGAAAACCGGGAAGTCTACCTAGTGATACAAATGCTAACTCCCGAAATGAAACAGCTAAAGCCATTACCACAAGAAGTGGTATTACACTTAAACCACCTAAAATACCTGAAATTTCTGATCAAGCTATTCCTACTCCACAAGAACCACAATCTGATCAAGATAAGGAAAAAGAACCGGTAGTTGAAAAGGTTAATGAAGATAACACAGTTAAGGCTAAACCTTATGTTAAACCATACCAACCACCACTTCCTTACCCGAGTAAAATGAGAAAAGAGAGACTTGAAGCCGAGCAATCTAAATTCTTGGATATGTTTAAACAGATAAATGTCAATCTTCCTTTCATTGATGTGATTTCAGGAATGCCTAGATATGCTAAATTTCTGAAAGATCTAATCACAAATAGTAAGAAAATGGAAGAACTCTCGGCTGTTACTATGAATGCTAATTGTTTTGCAGTACTGTTGAATAAGATACCAGAAAAACTATCTGATCTAGGAAGTTTCACAATTCCATGTTTTCTGGGTAGTCTTAGTTCAATAGAAGCATTGGCAGACTTAGGTACTAGTATAAATTTAATGCCGCATTCATTATACACTAAACTAGACCTCGGAGAATTGAAACCAACAAGAATAAGTATACAACTAGCCGATCGATCAGTAAAATATCCTAGAGGGATAATGGAGAACATGATAGTTAAAGTTGGTACTTTAGTATTTCCAGTAGATTTTGTTATTTTGGATATGGAAGAAGATTCTCAAGTTCCTCTCATATTAGGAAGACCATTTTTAAACACGGCTAAAGCAATGATAGACGTGTTCGGTAAAAAACTGACCCTAAGTATAGAGGACGAGAGTGTTACCTTTTCAGTTGATAGAGCCATGCAACAACCGCAATCTGCAGATGATACATGTTATTATATTCAAACTATAGAATCACATGCAGAATTGTTAGAAGAATTTCCAGAATTACAAGGAACAGGAGAATGTTCTTTAGGAGAAGGAACTGAACCAATTGATGAAACTGAAATGATAGCTACATGTGAACTTTTAATTTTTAAAATATGAATTTTTAATTTTATGCATTTCAAATTTTAAGTTTGGTGTGAATTTTTAATATTAATTTTGAATTTTATATTTAAGTTGTGTGAATTTAAAAACAAAAATTTACTTTATCTCATTAAGTTAAGAATATGATTTTTAAAATTTGTCGTAAGTTGAAGACTAGGTCTTTGAACCGAAATTGCTTTACCCGAGGGAGGGACGAGAACTTTTATTATCATTATTTTTAATCTTATTGAATTAAAGTATGCCAAAAACATTAAAAAACCAAAAATCTTAGCTTTTAAAACAATCGCTATAAAAAGACAAATTTTAAAATTTTGTCGAGGGACGGACTAGGACATCGATCCGAAACGACCTCGTCCTAAATAACAAAGGAAATAAAATTTTAAAATTAAGTACTTAATTGTTTTATAAGTTAATGATTATAAAAAAAAAAAAAATATCAAACTCCGCGACTCGCGGAGTTTGAAGTGTAATTCACCGCGAGTCGCGTAGGGATGAAAAATCAGAAAAAAAATAAAGAGCTGGAACAGATCAGTCCCAACCCCAAAACAAAAAAAAACCTGCGAAAAACTGCACGCAAAAACCCGAAAAATACACCCCAAATTCACAATTTTTAACCGTTAATCACCAAATTTTTTACTAAAATCATGTTGAGAAGGATGCTATCTAGGAATTAATCAAGAAAAACAGTAAATTTCTACACCTAAACACCATTTAATCCGAAATTAGTGTTCTTGAGCCATTTTTTCCCCAATTTGATTTTGATGCTTTTTAGTGTAATTAGGCTTAAATTGTTTATGTATTATGCTTGTATAACCTAGATTGATGCTGTTTAACATGATTAGAAGCCTTAAACTTCAAATTTTGAATAATCTAGGGTTTGTGTTCTTGAGCAATTTGAGGCTTTTTGATATAAACAGGTTATGGCCGATTTTTGTCATGAATTGTTGCTAAATTAAGTAGTGTAACATGTTTAGGTAGTTAAAAGATCCAAACTTTGAGCCTAAACATGATTTTGAGAATTAAAGTGGACTTTTTCAAGTCTAAAATTCATGAACTTGATTTTTGAAAGATAATGCCATTTGAGACTTGTTTAATTGCTAGTAATGATTATTTTGACATGTTATTTGAGTTGAATGCTTATGAACTTGGCGAACATTTTCGTATATGCTTATTTGAAAAAGTGTAAATTTGATAAAAATGTGAAAATGAGCTTAAGTTTGATATAAATTGATCATGTCATTGTGATTATTTTGATTGATGATTTTGCTGACACTAATGCATATTTGGATGCACAAAATTTGTGTTTGATGTGTTTTGCAGACTGAAAGGGGTGAATCTTCATCCCAAACCCGCAATGCTCCTGCTGAGAATGTGGAACAACAGGAGGTGGATAACTACTACAAGCAGGATATACCTCATCCAGTCATGACCTTTTCCGATATGCACTTGGAAGAGTTGCACCCGAACCTGAGATTTGACAGACTTTGGATAGATTATCCAAAATATCAACGGGGTTTGCATACTCTTCATTCTAAGGTTGTTGAGGTACCGAGGGTCATAGAATGGGGACCCTTAGAAGCTGTAGAATTGGCCGGGCCAATTAGGGAATTACTTGTACAGAGGTATGGTAATTCTACTTTTAATGACTGGGTACGTTTATTCACCATGCGTAGACCTGTATATAAAGTATGGTGTGAAGAATTGTTGTGTAGTATAGAGTTGAATGATCGGGTAGCTAGTTTAATCGATCGTTCTTTTATTAGATTTTTGTTAGGCGGTTCGATGCGCCACATGTCTTTACTAGACATGGCTCAGGTTTTACGTATATATACGCCTGAGGAGTTAGCATCTGCCGATTGTAGAGGATTGATACTAAACGGTAGAAAGATAGATGAAAATTTTGATACACACGGTGTGTGGAGTCAAATGACAAGCCATCACCGTTTCAAAGGGGGAAATTACTCTTATTTGGATATAGATAGAGCCGAATTAAGAGTGATTCATAGGTTTTTAGCTAATTCGATTACACAAAGGGGTAAAAACAAGGAAAAAGTAAATGAACAGGATTTGTTTTACCATATGTGTATTCGAGACCCACAAAGCGCTGTAAGTATACCATATTGTGTGGGTTATTATTTATCAGCTATGGTTCGGGGGATGAGACCGCATAGCATAATAGGAGGTGGTATTTTTATTACTTTGATTGGTGAATATCTCGGTGTGGATATAAGTCGGGGGGGATTATTAGTAGAAGAACTGGAACCCCGCGATACTATAGGTTTAAATGTATACCATGGTGCGAAAGTTTTGAAGAGGCGAAATAACGCCGCAGTACAATACCATGGTAGACATCCACAGGTGGAGAGAAACCAACAGCAAGGTAATGTAGGAGGGGGGAATGAGATGCAAGAAATGCAAAGGTTTATAGCTTCTCAGGAATACGAAAATGCTAGACAGAGAGCATTTGAAGATTGGCAAGTTCATCAGAACCAAATCATAGCTCATTGCCAACATATAGGTAGAAACTATATTCCTACACCGAAACCCATCTTCCCTCCCTGGTCTATAGAGATGCAGCCACCATATCCTACGTATAACCCTGCCAAAGCATTCTATAGCACCTATGGTTATGCCTGGAACCCCTATTGGTACCAGTATCATCCCTAGTATATTTAATTTTTTTTATTTTGTAATTTGTAATTATTGATACGTTTAATACTTTTGTTAATATTGTAATCATTTTTATAATTATCTAACTTTTATTCTTAGATTTTAATAATTTTTGAATGTGGGGTAATATACCAAACTTCAAAAATATGTATATATGTTTGCAGTTTATCTTATGTACACAACAGGGTAAAACAACGCATTTTCAAAGACTGGCATTAAGTTCAGCAAAAGCAACTAATTTTGACGACAAGATGCAAAATATATGTGAAATAACAACAAGACGGAATGAACAAATGATGTGCACCATTTATCATTCAGCAAACAAACGCCAATATATTTGGAAACTTTGGTAAAATTTAATCATTTTCACACAAATCACCCTCAATAATTTAAATTGTTACTGATTTCTTGCAAATGAGGGCATTGCAAGATCTTAAGTGTGGGAAGGGGTTAAATTCTTTCGGATTTTAAAAATTTTTACTTTATACACTTGGTTACCATTAAAAATACTAGTAAAGCAGTAGTTGTATTAGAATCTAGTGCTCTCTGATAATAAAGAACAGCCCTGGTCTTATATAATGACTACCCAATTCTAGTAAAATTTTTCAAAATTTTCAAATAAATGAACTAAAAATCATGTTTATACATATTTATGAACGATAAAACTAGATTTTAACACCGAAATTATTGTTACCCCAAAAAAAGGACATAAATTGAGAAACAAACCAAAATGTTAAAATTCATTTAAAATGGAATAGAGGACGATAAAAAGGAAAATAAAAGCCAAGTGTGGGAAAATTTACCAAGTTATCTTAAACATATGTCACATATATCTGTAACAAATAACTGAAAATACTTTTGCTTTGGACTAAACTAAACTGTTTTAACTGATGAAAGAAAAGAAGAGATGGATCTACACGATGAATCAATTCCATCATTAAAAGGAAGTAAAGTCTTCCGAAAAAGACACGCGCTTCTTGATTTAGGTCATGAAGTTGTCGTCCAGACCAGCTGTAGGTTGACGAAAAATCTAGAAAAGTCATCACTAAAATCAGCAGGAAATCCACGGACCTCAGCATTAAACAGGGTCGCCAAGTGGTCAGATTTATCCTAACCATGAGAAGGATTTATCTTGTAAAATGGGGGGGGGGCACCATGCAAATTAGCTGGACAAGACTAATGAATCAGATCCCCAGAAAGGATAATCTCCTTAAAGATTAAAAATCAGCTTTTAAGACTGATATTACTCAATCCTAGAGATTGACCTTAAAGATTGAGAATTACAAACTCATGGAATTCAATGATATCTAAACTCGAGCTTGAACGAGAAAATATTTTGATCAAAATTACAAACCGATTTATTTTCTGAAAACCCTATTTTCAATGCGTTCATTACCATTGAACGTAAAATCCTAGGAATTCACCTGGAATTCATTAGGTCACCTGAACCAAATCGGGTGTCAACCGTAAGAACAGTGGTTGCATAGCATGGTCAAAGACAGGACCTTGTGCCATACCGAAAAAATTATAAGGGTGAACTTTACTATTTCTCCTACCAAGGATAGTAATTGCGTCCGACACGTTATAGACCATAATTAAAAGCATGTCAGGGGACATTGCCTTAACAGTTGCTTGTTCAACGCTTTCCTTTACAATCGGACGGTAGTTTACCGAAAGGTAATATACGGGACAAGTAAACTAGACGTGTTGCTTTCCAAATACAAGGTTAGCAAGTGGGTGACACAAAACCGCAAGTTTTGAGCTAAAATTTTCAAATCTGAAACCCACCAAACCCACCAAACCCACAAAAATATTTTGCAAACACCGGTAAAGGGTTCTCCCGGAAAACTTATCTAGGGTAAAAACTAGATTTAATTTTCAAAAGATCAAATGTTTTCATAAATATCCAATTTCCTTAATGGATCTAAATTTTTATAGTCATGTGGGACTGTAAACCATATCGTTACTACCATTGTTTATACCGCCATATAGAAATCACTGATATACAAAGTGTGAAGAATAAAGAAGTGATTCTAGTATTTCAAGACGATATTGCTTGAGGACAAGCAACGCTCAAGTGTGGAAATATTTGATAATGCTAAAAACGAACATATATTTCATAGCATTATTCCTCAAGAAAGACAAGCTTTTAGTTGCAATTGTTCTATTTACAAGTGATATTCGTTTAAATAATAAAAGGTGAAGACAAAAGACAGATTCGACGAATTGAAGACACAAACGACCAAAAAGCTCAAAAGTACAAAAGACAATCAAAGAGGTTCCAATTATTGATAAGAAACGTCTCGAAATTACAAGAGTACAAGATTCAAAACGCAAAGTACAAGATATTAAATTGTACGCAAGGACGTTCGAAAATCCGGAACCGGGACCAGAGTCAACTCTCAACGCTCGACGCAACGGACTAAAAATTACAAGTCAACTATGCACATAAATATAATATAATATTTAAATAATTCTTATAATTATTTAGTATATTATATTTATATTTAAACCGTCGGTAAACAAAGAGCCAAACTCCTCTGAGCTGTAAAAGTAAACTCCGCGACTCGCGGAGTTTGAAGGCCAAAAAGGCCGCGAGTCGCGGAGCCCCAAATTCAGAAACCCCCTATAAAGCTCGCGCATTCTGATCGTAAAATATCATCTTTTTTCTCCTCATTCATACGATATATTTATATTTATAATTTATATTTTAATTTTAATTTTAATTATAATTCTAATAATAAGGGTATGTTAGCGAATATTGTAAGGGTGTAAGTCAAAATTCTGTCCGTGTAACGCTACGCTATTTTTAATCATTGTAAGTTATGTTCAACCTTTTTACATTAATGTCTCGTAGCTAAGTTATTATTATGCTTATTTAAAATGTAGTAATCATGATGTTGGGCTAATTACTAAAATTGGGTAATTGGGCTTTGTACCATAATTGGGGTTTGGACAAAAGAACGACACTTGTGGAAATTAGACTATGGGCTATTAATGGGCTTTATATTTGTTTAACTAAATGATAGTTTGTTAATGTTAATATAAAGATTTACAATTGGGCGTCCCTATAAATTACCATATACACTCGATCGGACACGATGGGCGGGGTATTTATATGTACGAATAATCGTTCATTTAACCGGACACGGGAATGGATTAATAGCCACTAGAATAATTAAAACAGGGGTGAAATTACATTCAAGGGTAATTGGTGTAATTGCTAACAAAGTAGTAAAACATTGGTTTACACGCAGTTGATAACCTGGTGTATTCATTAAACAAAGTATTAAAACCTTGTTACAATTCGAATCCCCAATTAGTTGGAATATTTAACTTCGGGTATAAGAATAATTTGACGAGGACACTCGCACTTTATATTTGTGACTGATGGACTGTTATGGACAAAAACCAGACGGACATATTAAATAATCCAGGACAAAGGACAATTAACCCATGGGCATAAAACTAAAATCAACACGTCAAACATCATGATTACGGAAGTTTAAATAAGCATAATTCTTTTATTTCATATTTAATTTCCTTTATTTTATATTTAATTGCACTTCTAATTATCGCACTTTTATTTATTGTTATTTAATTGCACTTTTAATTATCTTTTTTTTTTAATTATCGCAAGTTTATTTTATCGCACTTTTATTATTCGCAATTTCATTATCGTTATTTACTTTACGCTTAAAATTAAGTCTTGTATTTATTTATTATTTTACATTTGGTTTTAACTGCGACTAAAGTTTTAAAATCGACAAACCGGTCATTAAACGGTAAAACCCCCCTTTATAATAATAATATTACTTATATATATATATATATATATATATATATATATATATATATATATATATATATATATATATATATATATATATATTTGTATTTTTATAAAAGTAAACTAATATAGCGTTAAGCTTTGTTTAAAAAGATTCCCTGTGGAACGAACCGGACTTACTAAAAACTACACTACTGTACGATTAGGTACACTGCCTATAAGTGTTGTAGCAAGGTTTAAGTATATCCATTCTATAAATAAATAAATATCTTGTGTAAAATTGTATCGTATTTAATAGTATTTTCTGCTAAAATTAATAACTATTTTATATACACCCCGCTGCACATCAAGTATTTTTGGCGCCGCTGCCGGGGAACTCTTTTAAAAGCCGGAAGCGCAACACTAATAAAAAAAATAAAAAATTTTAGTTAACTTTTATTAAAATTCGTTTTTGTAAAAATACGTTTTAATTATTCGAAAATATAAAAAGAAAAACAAAAATTTATGTATTTTTAGGAGTTTGATAAATATAAGTTTTATTTTGTAAAAATATGAGTTTTTTTAATTTATTTTATAAATATATTTTATAAATATAAAAAACAAAAAAAAAAAAAAACGTCGAGTTTTAAACTGTTCCAGGGTTGAATTTTGAAACCCCGCGACTCGCGGGGTTTGTTGTTTGAAATACCGCGACTCGTTGAGTAATTCTGACACCGACAGAAACCCTACTGCAATTAATCACGGAGTAATTATTAATTATTATTATTATTAACCCTAATTATTATTATTATTATTATTATAATTAGTTTTAGTTTAATTTAAGTTTTATTTAATTTATATTTTAGTTTATTAAGTTTAATTAAATTGTAAAATTAGTAGTTTTATAAAATAAATAATATAAAAATAATATTTTTATAAAAATTGTACTTTTTACAACTTTTTGTATATTTTTATATTTTGTCCCTTTTTAATCGTTGTAGCGTAATATTTGTATTTTTTCGCTCATATTTAATTTTAAACTTAGTTTTTGCCATAGTCATTTTTACTCCTAGATTTTTAGGCTTTGCCGTAAAATTCCTTAAGTGCTTTTTCTTTAGACTAAGATTTAGGTGCTTTAGAATTTTGCGACGCCTTTTTAAGTTTTCGTTTCTTTTTAAGTTATTTCCATTTGGGATTTAGTTTTTCCTGTAAGCTTTAATATTTTTAGACGACTTTTACCTATGTATCAATTATCATTCCAATTAGTAATTTCAATTTGCGATTATAATTTTAAGTTAGTTGTAGTAATAAGGTTAGGTTAGTCAAGTATTTTTAAGTTTTTATAAGTTTCTTTTATTTTTCCGTCACCTTTTATTTTTTTCAACCATTTTTCTTTTTCAACCTTTTTCCGACGAACTCTTTTTCTTTCTTATTTCTCGCTATTCTAGTTTTTAGGACATAGATTTTTATTCTACTTCTTATTTAAATTTCTTAAAATTACGAAAATTTATTTTGAGTGGTTAAATTGATAGACATCAAAATTTTCTGGTTCGTAGTAATAGTTGGATTTGTACGTGGACCGGGTTATTGGAGCCAAACAGTCCTCAATTATATTGAGACCAAACGAATCCTGCCCCTCTGCTGCATCTTTTGGCTATTCAAAACGTGGGCAAAATCAGAAAAGTCTATTAATTGGATAACTTATTATAATTTTTCATTCCTTTTAAAAACTAATAGGATATTCAGTGAATGCACCGAGCAAGACGTTCACCACCTTTTGTACGTTCACCACCTGTAACTAGATCAAGACATTTAGCAAATATAACCGCCGTTGATTTTTCTTTAGAATCGTCATCCAGTCAACCAAGTACTTCAGTTCAAATTTCCGATAATCCATTTTTTGAACCCGACCTCACAATTGAGAATCCGGAAAATATTCAGGAACGGTTCGTAGATCCTGAACCATTAAACTTTCCTCCGAAACCACCAATCATTCAAACAGAGATTGTTGAGGAACGAACCATTAAATCAGAATCATCTAGTGATACCGATTCAACAAATTCAATTATGGAGAATCTGGAACCTTTAAGTATGGAAGACCGAATGAGAGCTAAACGCACTGGTCAAGGTCACGCAATTACTCATCCAGACATTAATGCGCCGGATTATGAAATCAAAGGACAAATTCTACACATAGTGACTAATCAATGCCAATTTAGTGGTGCGCCGAAGGAAGATCCAAATGAACATCTACGTACCTTTAATAGGATCTGCACACTATTTAAAATCTGAGAAGTGGAGGATGAACAGATATATCTCATGTTATTTCCCTGGACTTTAAAGGGAGAAGCCAAAGATTGGTTGGAATCGTTACCTGAAGGGGCGATTGATACATGGGATGTTTTAGTTGACAAATTTCTTAAACAATTCTTTCCTGCATCTAAAGCCGTAAGACTTCAAGCAGAAATTGTTACGTTCACACAGAAACCAAATGAAACTCTATATGAGGCGTGGACAAGATATGGAAAGTTGTTAAGAGGATGTCCGCAACATGGTTTAGACACCTGTCAAATAGTACAAATATTCTACCAAGGATGCGACATCACTACAAGAAAAGACATAGATATAGCAGCTGGTGGTTCTATTATGAAGAAAACCGAAACTGATGCTTACAAAATTATTGATAACACTGCTTCCCACTCACATGAGTGGCACCAAGAAAAAGACATCGTTAGATCATCTAAAGCAGCTAGAGCTGATTCTAGCCATGACTTAGATTCCATTTCCGCAAAGATAGATGCTGTGGAGAGACGAATGGAAAAGATGACTAAAGATATTCACTCAATACGAATTAGTTGTGAGCAGTGTGGAGGACCACATTTGACAAAAGATTGTCTCAGTATTGAATTAACAATGGAACAAAGAGAGAATATTTCATACATAAACCAAAGGCCTGGAAATAATTATCAGAATAATTATCAACCGCCAAGACCGATTTACAATCAAAACCAGAATTATAACAGAAATATTCCATACAACAACCAACAAGGTCCTAGCAATCAACAAGTATCCAATAATACTTATAACCAGCAAAGACCTAATTTTCAAAACAAACCACCACAACAAACCGATGATAAAAAGCCAAATTTAGAAGATATGATGACGAAGCTAGTTGAAACTCAAACGCAGTTTTTCACATCTCAGAAACAAACCAATGAACAAAATGCTCAAGCATTTAGAAATCAACAAGCTTCTATTCAAAATCTGGAACAAGAAGTAAGTAACCTAGCAAGGTTAATAGGTGAAAGAAAACCGGGAAGTCTACCTAGTGATACAAATGCTAACCCCCGGAGTGAAACAGCTAAAGCCATTACCACAAGAAGTGGTACAACACTTAAACCACCGGAAATACCTGTAACTTCTGATGAAACTATTCCTACTCCACAAGAACCACAACCTGATCAAGATAAGGAAAAAGAACCGGTAGTTGAAAAGGTTAATGAAAATAACACAGTTAAGGATAAACCTTATGTTAAACCGTATCAACCACCACTTCCTTATCCGAGTAAAATGAAGAAAGAGAAACTTGAAGCCGAGCAATCCAAATTCTTGGATATGTTTAAACAAATAAATGTAAATCTTCCTTTCATTGATGTGATTTCAGGAATGCCTAGATATGCTAAATTCTTGAAAGATCTAATCTCAAATAGAAAGAAAATGGAAGAACTCTCGGCTGTTACTATGAATGCTAATTGTTCAGCAGTGCTGTTGAATAAGATACCAGAAAAATTATCTGATCCAGGAAGTTTCACAATTCCATGTTTTCTGGGTAGTCTTAGTTCAATAGAAGCATTGGCAGACTTAGGTGCTAGTATAAATCTAATGCCGTATTCACTATACACTAAACTAGACCTTGGAGAATTGAAACCAACCAGAATAAGCATACAACTAGCCGATAGATCAATAAAATATCCTAGAGGGATAATGGAGAACATGCTAGTTAAAGTTGGTACTTTAGTATTTCTAGTAGATTTTGTTGTTCTGGACGTGGAAGAAGATTCTCAAGTTCCTCTCATATTAGGAAGACCATTCTTAAACACGGCTAAAGCAATGATAGACGTGTTCGGTAAGAAATTGACCCTAAGTATAGAGGATGAGAGTGTTACCTTTTCAGTTGATAGAGCAATGCAACAACCACAATCTGCAGATGATACATGTTATTATATTCAAACTATAGATGCACATGCAGAATTATTAGAAGAATTTCCAGAATTTCAAGGAACAGGAGAATGTTCTTTAGGAGAAGGTAATGAACCAATTGATGAAGCTGAAATGTTAGCTACACTTATAGCTAATGGATATGAACCAACAACAGAAGAAATTCAAATGCTAAAAGAAGAAGACAGATATCGATACAAATCATCGATAGAAGAACCTCCGAAATTAGAGTTAAAGCCACTTCCAAACCATTTGGAATACACTTATTTACATGGTGAATCTGAATTACCTGTAATAATATCGTCTTCTCTTACTGAAAATGAGAAATCACAACTCATTTCTATGTTGAAAGCTCATAAACCAGCCATTGCATGGAAGATTCATGATATTAAAGGAATAAGTCCTTCGTATTGCACACATAAAATCCTTATAGAAGAAGGTCATAAAACGTATGTGCAACGCCAACGAAGACTAAATCCTAATATGCAAGATGTAGTTAAGAAAGAGATTATTAAACTGCCAGATGCAGGTTTGATATATCCAATTTCTGATAGTCCATGGGTAAGCCCAGTTCAATGCGTGCCAAAGAAGGGTGGCATGACTATCATTACAAATGAGAAAAATGAGCTTATTCCTACTAGGACTGTAACAGGATGGCGTGTGTGTATTGATTATAGAAAATTAAATGACGCCACCAGAAAAGATCACTTTCCCTTACCTTTTATTGATCAAATGTTGGAAAGATTAGCCGGAAATAGTTACTATTGTTTTCTAGATGGATTTTCCGGATATTTTCAAATTCCAATAGCACCCGAGGACCAAGAGAAAACCACATTCACGTGCCCTTATGGTACTTTTGCTTACAAATGCATGCCATTTGGACTTTGTAACGCCCCTGCAACCTTTCAAAGGTGTATGATGGCGATTTTTCATGACATGATAGAAGAATGCATGGAAGTTTTCATGGATGACTTTTCAGTCTTCGGTGATACATTTGAATCATGTCTAGCTAATCTTGAACGAATGCTTCTTAGATGCGAATAATCAAATCTAGTACTTAATTGGGAGAAATGCCATTTCATGGTTAAAGAAGGCATCGTTCTTGGACATAAAATTTCAAAAGAAGGAATTGAAGTGGATAGAGCTAAAGTAGATGTAATTGCTAAACTTCCACATCCCACCAATGTTAGAGGAGTTAGGAGTTTTCTAGGGCATGCCGGTTTTTACCGACGTTTCATAAAAGATTTTTCTAAAATTGCCACTCCTATGAATAAACTCCTAGAAAAGGATGCGCCATTCATCTTTTCAGATGAGTGTATCAAATCTTTTAATATTCTTAAAGAGAAACTCACTAATGCGCCGATCATGATAACACCAAATTGGAATCTACCATTTGAACTAATGTGCGATGCAAGTGATTTTGCAATGGGAGCCGTTTTAGGACAAAGGATTGAAAAACGATTTCAACCTATATATTATGCTAGTAAGACATTACAAGGAGCACAAACGAACTATACAACTACTGAAAAAGAACTCCTTGCTATTGTATTTGCTTTTGACAAATTTCGATCATATCTCGTTCTAGCAAAAACGGTGGTCTATACCGACCATTCTGCTCTTAGATACCTATTTTCAAAACAAGATGCTAAACCAAGATTAATCCGTTGGATCTTACTCTTACAAGAGTTTGATATTGAAATCCGAGATAAAGAGGAGCAGAAAATCTCGCCGCTGATCATCTTTCTCGTCTTGAAAATCCTGAGTTAGAAGTTCTAAATGAATCGGCCATACAAGACAACTTTCCTGATGAATATCTATTGAAAATAGATTATAAAGAAATCCCATGGTTTGCAGACTGTGCAAACTACTTAGTTTGTGGATTCCTTGAAAAAGGATTATCGTACCAAAGACGAAAGAAATTCTTCAGTGATATAAAACACTATTTCTGGGAAGATCCACATCTGTTTAAAAGTTGTCCCGATGGAATAATACGCCGATGTGTATTTGGAGATGAAGCTAGTAAAATATTAAACCATTGTCACACAGGACCAACAGGAGGGCATAATGGACCTCAACTAACAGCAAGAAAAGTTTATGATGCTGGATTCTATTGGCCTACAATTTACAAAGACGCAGACCTTCTTTGCAAATCCTGTGATGCATGTCAAAGGGCCGGAAAAATAAGTCAACGTGATGAAATGCCACAAAATGTCATCCAAGTATGTGAAGTATTTGACATTTGGGGTATTGACTTTATGGGTCCATTTCCAAAATCTCATAATAATCTATAAATACTCGTAGCCATTGATTATGTATCTAAATGGGCGGAAGCACAAGCTCTCCCAACTAACGATGCACGAGTTGTAGTCAATTTTTTAAAACTTCTTTTTGCAAGGTTTGGAACACCGAAAGCTTTAATAAGTGATCGGGGTACTCATTTCTGTAATAATCAACTTGAGAAAGTTCTTAAAAGATATGGAGTAACTCATAAAATCTCCACCGCATATCATCCACAAACAAGTAGACAAGTTGAAAATACCAACCGAGCTTTAAAACGTATTCTAGAGAAAATCGTAGGATCAAATCCGAAGGAATGGTCCATTAAATTGGAGGATGCACTCTGGGCTTTTAGAACAGCCTACAAAACTCCAATTGGAACCACACCTTTTAGACTTGTTTATGGAAAAGCATGTCATCTTCCAGTAGAAATTGAACACAAAGCATTTTGGGCTTTGAAAACATGTAATCTTGATTTACATGAAGCCGGACGTCTACGATTAAGTCAACTAAACGAATTAGAAGAATTAAGACATGAAGCATACGAAAATTCGTTAATCTATAAAGAAAGAACGAAGAAATGGCATGATAAAAGAATCAGAAGTTCAAAAGAATTTAAAGAAGGAGACAGAGTTCTTCTTTTCAATTCACGATTCAAGTTATTTCCAGGAAAATTGAAATCAAGATGGTCTGGACCATTCATAGTCAAAAGAGTTTTCCCATACGGAACGATAGAATTAATAAATTCAAATGGGATTGAATTTAAAGTTAATGGTCACAGAGTTAAACATTACATACATGGTCCGATGGAAGTCGACAACGAAGTTAATCACAATTTCGACACCACAGCTAACTAAGTGTGGGGAGAATCAAGTCTTTAAAGGATAATATGTATTTCTGTTAGAGTTAGATTGTCTGTTTTCGTGTAGTTCTCGAAAATGGAACCCGAATGGTCTTTCCCTAGCAGACCCTAAAGAACTAGTCTTCTCCCCCCATTCTGAATTTTTATTTTTTTTTAGGTTTTTACAAAATGAAGACTGCCTGTGAACTAAACCATGGTCTAATGCTACACGCTTTGATCACTAAACGTAATAATGACATACTACCGAGTGAATTAGTATCAGTAATTAGAGAAAGAATGGACGGAGTTAGAAAAGAATCCAGATGCGAAGATAATAAGTTACAATTTGGTAAAGGAAAATCAAAATCCGCAGCGAAAAGAAGAGCACGACACCTAGAAAGATGTCACAAATGCGGAAAATGGTCACATGGAGGTAAATGTTCAAATAATCAAACATATTCAAATACCGAATTTGTTACTTTATGCAGAGACAGACCGTTCATATGTTTAGAAGAAAATACACTGAATGCTCGAGGTTACGCCTATGTAGCCATTGAAAACCAATTAAACCGACTATCTTATGAATGAGATAGATCATATAACTAAGAAATCTATTTCACAGGTATGTCTGTACAGTTTTTATTTTTATTTTTATTTTTAACCTTTTGATAATAAACGCTAATTTGTTCGCTAAAAAGTATTAAATTGGTATTGAATAAAATTAGGTTTGGCGACCGAAATTATTGATATCATTCAAAAATTTATTACATCACTGCGAAATTTAATGTTTATTCTTAAGGTATAAATATCTTTAAACAATCAACCCAAAATATTTCAAAAATTCGTCATGAGTTAAATTAGGTCTTGGAACCGAAATTACTTTACCGAAAAGAGGGGCGCATATTTTTGATAATATTTGATTGATTAAAGTGGGATAAAAAGACAAAAAGATTTTTAATTTTATTTTTACCATGTTTTTAAAATTAATATTTAAATCTTAAATTAATATTGTAAACTTTGTAAAAACATTATATTTAAAATTGTAAATATTTGAAAAATTAATATAAGTTTGGTGTGAATTTATAATATGAATTTTTAAATTAAGTTTGGTGTGAACTTTTAATTTTTAAAATATGAATTTTTAATTTTATGCATTTCAAATTTTAAGTTTGGTGTGAATTTTTAATATTAATTTTGAATTTTATATTTAAGTTGTGTGAATTTAAAAATAAAAATTTACTTTATCTCATTAAGTTAAGAATATGATTTTTAAAATTCGTCGTAAGTTGAAGACTAGGTCTTTGAACCGAAATTGCTTTACCCGAGGGAGGGACGAGAACTTTTATTATCATTATTTTTAATCTTATTGAATTAAAGTATGCCAAAAACATTAAAAAACCAAAAATCTTAGCTTTTAAAACAATCGCTACAAAAAGACAAATTTTAAAATTTTGTCGAGGGACGGACTAGGACATCGATCCGAAACGACCTCGTCCTAAATAACAAAGGAAACAAAATTTTAAAATTAAGTACTTAATTGTTTTATAAGTTAATGATTATAAAAAAAAAAAATATATCAAACTCCGCGACTCGCGGAGTTTGAAGTGTAATTCACCGCGAGTCGCGTAGGGATGAAAAATCAGAAAAAAAATAAAGAGCTGGAACAGATCAGTCCCAACCCCAAAACAAAAAAAAACCTGCGAAAAACTGTACGCAAAAACCCGAAAAATACACCCCAAATTCACAATTTTTAACCGTTAATCACCAAATTTTTTACTAAAATCATGTTGATAAGGATGCTATCTAGGAATTAATCAAGAAAAACGGTAAATTTCTACACCTAAACACCATTTAATCCGAAATTAGTGTTCTTGAGCCATTTTTTCCCCAATTTGATTTTGATGCTTTTTAGTGTAATTAGGCTTAAATTGTTTATGTATTATGCTTGTATAACCTAGATTGATGCTGTTTAACATGATTAGAAGCCTTAAACTTCAAATTTTGAATAATCTAGGGTTTGTGTTCTTGAGCAATTTGGGGCTTTTTGATATAAACAGGTTATAGCCGATTTTTGTCATGAATTTTTGCTAAATTAAGTAGTGTAACATGTTTAGGTAGTTAAAAGATCCAAACTTTGAGCCTAAACATGATTTTGAGAATTAAAGTGGACTTTTTCAAGTCTAAAATTCATGAACTTGATTTTTGAAAGATAATGCCATTTGAGACTTGTTTAATTGCTAGTAATGATTATTTTGACATGTTATTTGAGTTGAATGCTTATGAACTTGGCGAACATTTTCGTATATGCTTATTTGAAAAAGTGTAAATTTGATAAAAATGTGAAAATGAGCTTAAGTTTGATATAAATTGATCATGTCATTGTGATTATTTTGATTGATGATTTTGCTGACACTAATGCATATTTGGATGCACAAAATTTGTGTTTGATGTGTTTTGCAGACTGAAAGGGGTGAATCTTCATCTCAAACCCGCAATGCTCCTGCTGAGAATGTGGAACAACAGGAGGTGGATAACTACTACAAGCAGGATATACCTCATCCAGTCATGACCTTTTCCGATATGCACTTGGAAGAGTTGCACCCGAACCTGAGATTTGACAGACTTTGGATAGATTATCCAAAATATCAACGGGGTTTGCATACTCTTCATTCTAAGGTTGTTGAGGTACCGAGGGTCATAGAATGGGGACCCTTAGAAGATGTAGAATTGGCCGGGCCAATTAGGGAATTACTTGTACAGAGGTATGGTAATTCTACTTTTAATGACTGGGTACGTTTATTCACCATGCGTAGACCTGTATATAAAGTATGGTGTGAAGAATTGTTGTGTAGTATAGAGTTGAATGATCGGGTAGCTAGTTTAACCGATCGTTCTTTTATTAGATTTTTGTTAGGCGGTTCGATGCGCCACATGTCTTTACTAGACATGGCTCAGGCTTTACGTATATATACGCCTGAGGAGTTAGCATCTGCCGATTGTAGAGGATTGATACTAAACGGTAGAAAGATAGATGAAAATTTTGATACACACGGTGTGTGGAGTCAAATGACAAGCCATCACCGTTTCAAAGGGGGAAATTACTCTTATTTGGATATAGATAGAGCCGAATTAAGAGTGATTCATAGGTTTTTAGCTAATTCGATTACACAAAGGGGTAAAAACAAGGAAAAAGTAAATGAACAGGATTTGTTTTACCATATGTGTATTCGAGACCCACAAAGCGCTGTAAGTATACCATATTGTGTGGGTTATTATTTATCAGCTATGGTTCGGGGGATGAGACCGCATAGCATAATAGGAGGTGGTATTTTTATTACTTTGATTGGTGAATATCTCGGTGTGGATATAAGTCGGGGGGATTATTAGTAGAAGAACCGGAACCCCGCGATACTATAGGTTTAAATGTATACCATGGTGCGAAAGTTTTGAAGAGGCGAAATAACGCCGCAGTACAATACCATGGTAGACATTCACAGGTAGAGAGAAACCAACAGCAAGGTAATGTAGGAGGGGGGAATGAGATGCAAGAAATGCAAAGGTTTATAGCTTCTCAGGAATACGAAAATGCTAGACAGAGAGCATTTGAAGATTGGCAAGTTCATCAGAACCAAATCATAGCTCATTGCCAACATATAGGTAGAAACTATATTCCTACACCGAAACCCATCTTCCCTCCCTGGTCTATAGAGATGCAGCCACCATATCCTACGTATAACCCTGCCAAAGCATTCTATAGCACCTATGGTTATGCCTGGAACCCCTATTGGTACCAGTATCATCCCTAGTATATTTAATTTTTTTTATTTTGTAATTTGTAATTATTGATACGTTTAATACTTTTGTTAATATTGTAATCATTTTTATAATTATCTAACTTTTATTCTTAGAGTTTAATAATTTTTGAAT
This sequence comes from Rutidosis leptorrhynchoides, assembly GCF_046630445.1. Classification (NCBI taxonomy): domain Eukaryota; kingdom Viridiplantae; phylum Streptophyta; class Magnoliopsida; order Asterales; family Asteraceae; genus Rutidosis; species Rutidosis leptorrhynchoides. The sequence continues at coordinate 212,400,345 of NC_092333.1, forward strand.
GTGGGGTAATATACCAAACTTCAAAAATATGTATATATGTTTGCAGTTTATCTTATGTACACAACAGGGTAAAACAACGCATTTTCAAAGACTGGCATTAAGTTCAGCAAAAGCAACTAATTTTGACGACAAGATGCAAAATATATGTAAAATAACAACAAGACGGAATGAACAAATGATGTGCACCATTTATCATTCAGCAAACAAATGCCAATATATTTGGAAACTTTGGTAAAATTTAATCATTTTCACACAAATCACCCTCAATAATTTAAATTGTTACTAATTTCTTGCAAATGAGGGCATTGCAAGATCTTAAGTGTGGGAAGGGGTTAAATTCTTTCGGATTTTAAAAATTTTTACTTTATACACTTGGTTACCATTAAAAATACTAGTAAAGCAGTAGTTGTATTAGAATCTAGTGCTCTCTGATAATAAAGAACAGCCCTGGTCTTATATACTGACTACCCAATTCTAGTAAAATTTTTCAAAATTTTCAAATAAATGAACTAAAAATCATGTTTATACATATTTATGAACGATAAAACTAGGTTTTAACACCGAAATTATTGTTACCCCAAAAAAAGGACATAAATTGAGAAACAAACCAAAATGTTAAAATTCATTTAAAATGGAATAGAGGACGATAAAAAGGAAAATAAAAGCCAAGTGTGGGAAAATTTACCAAGTTATCTTAAACATATGTCACATATATCTGTAACAAATAACTGAAAATACTTTTGCTTTGGACTAAACTAAACTGTTTTAACTGATGAAAGAAAAGAAGAGATGGATCTACACGATGAATCAATTCCATCATTAAAAGGAAGTAAAGTCTTCCGAAAAAGACACGCGCTTCTTGATTTAGGTCATGAAGTTGTCGTCCAGACCAGCTGTAGGTTGACGAAAAATCTAGAAAAGTCATCACTAAAATCAGCAGGAAATCCACGGACCTCAGCATTAAACAGGGTCGCCAAGTGGTCAGATTTATCATAACCATGAGAAGGATTTATCTTGTAAAATGGGGGGGGCACCATGCAAATTAGCTGGACAAGACTAATGAATCAGATCCCCAGAAAGGATAATCTCCTTAAAGATTAAAAATCAGCTTTTAAGACTGATATTACTCAATCCTAGAGATTGACCTTAAAGATTGAGAATTACAAACTCATGGAATTCAATGATATCTAAACTCGAGCTTGAACGAGAAAATATTTTGATCAAAATTACAAACCGATTTATTTTCTGAAAACCCTATTTTCAATGCGTTCATTACCATTGAACGTAAAATCCTAGGAATTCACCTGGAATTCATTAGGTCACCTGAACCAAATCGGGTGTCAACCGTAAGAACAGTGGTTGCATAGCATGGTCAAAGACAGGACCTTGTGCCATACCGAAAAAATTATAGGGGTGAGCTTTACTATTTCTCCTACCAAGGATAGTAATTGCGTCCGACACGTTATAGACCATAATTAAAAGCATGTCAGGGGACATTGCCTTAACAGTTGCTTGTTCAACGCTTTCCTTTACAATCGGACGGTAGTTTACCGAAAGGTAATATACGGGACAAGTAAACTGGACGTGTTGCTTTCCAAATACAAGGTTAGCAAGTGGGTGACACAAAACCGCAAGTTTTGAGCTAAAATTTTCAAATCTGAAACCCACCAAACCCACAAAAATATTTTGCAAACACCGGTAAAGGGTTATCCCGGAAAACTTATCTAGGGTAAAAACTAGATTTAATTTTCAAAAGATCAAATGTTTTCATAAAGATCCAATTTCCTTAATGGATCTAAATTTTTATAGTCATGTGGGACTGTAAACCATATCGTTACTACCATTGTTTATACCGCCATATAGAAATCACTGATATACAAAGTGTGAAGAATAAAGAAGTGATTCTAGTATTTCAAGACGATATTGCTTGAGGACAAGCAACGCTCAAGTGTGGGAATATTTGATAATGCTAAAAACGAACATATATTTCATAGCATTATCCCTCAAGAAAGACAAGCTTTTAGTTGCAATTGTTCTATTTACAAGTGATATTCGTTTAAATAATAAAAGGTGAAGACAAAAGACAGATTCGACGAATTGAAGACACAAACGACCAAAAAGCTCAAAAGTACAAAAGACAATCAAAGAGGTTCCAATTATTGATAAGAAACGTCTCGAAATTACAAGAGTACAAGATTCAAAACGCAAAGTACAAGATATTAAATTGTACGCAAGGACGTTCGAAAATCCGAAACCGGGACCAGAGTCAACTCTCAACGCTCGACGCAACGGACTAAAAATTACAAGTCAACTATGCACATAAATATAATATAATATTTAAATAATTCTTATAATTATTTAATATATTATATTTATATTTAAACCGTCGGTAAACAAAGAGCCAAACTCCTCTGAGCTGTAAAAGTAAACTCCGCGACTCGCGGAGTTTGAAGGCCAAAAAGGCCGCGAGTCGCGGAGCCCCAAATTCAGAAACCCCCTATAAAGCTCGCGCATTCTGATCATAAAATATCATCTTTTTTCTCCTCATTCATACGATATATTTATATTTATAATTTATATTTTAATTTTAATTTTAATTATAATTCTAATAATAAGGGTATGTTAGCGAATATTGTAAGGGTGTAAGTCGAAATTCTGTCCGTGTAACGCTACGCTATTTTTAATCATTGTAAGTTATGTTCAACCTTTTTACATTAATGTCTCGTAGCTAAGTTATTATTATGCTTATTTAAAACGTAGTAATCATGATGTTGGGCTAATTACTAAAATTGGGTAATTGGGCTTTGTACCATAATTGGGGTTTGGACAAAAGAACGACACTTGTGGAAATTAGACTATGGGCTATTAATGGGCTTTATATTTGTTTAACTAAATGATAGTTTGTTAATGTTAATATAAAGATTTACAATTGGGCGTCCCTATAAATTACCATATACACTCGATCGGACACGATGGGCGGGGTATTTATATGTACGAATAATCGTTCATTTAACCGGACACGGGAATGGATTAATAGCCACTAGAATAATTAAAACAGGGGTGAAATTACATTCAAGGGTAATTGGTGTAATTGCTAACAAAGTAGTAAAACCTTGGTTTACACGCAGTTGATAACCTGGTGTATTCATTAAACAAAGTATTAAAACCTTGTTACAATTCGAATCCCCAATTAGTTGGAATATTTAACTTCGGGTATAAGAATAATTTGACGAGGACACTCGCACTTTATATTTGTGACTGATGGACTGTTATGGACAAAAACCAGACGGACATATTAAATAATCCAGGACAAAGGACAATTAACCCATGGGCATAAAACTAAAATCAACACGTCAAACATCATGATTACGGAAGTTTAAATAAGCATAATTCTTTTATTTCATATTTAATTTCCTTTATTTTATATTTAATTGCACTTCTAATTATCGCACTTTTATTTATTGTTATTTAATTGCACTTTTAATTATCGTTTTTTTTAATTATCGCAAGTTTATTTTATCGCACTTTTATTATTCGCAATTTCATTATCGTTATTTACTTTACGCTTAAAATTAAGTCTTGTATTTATTTATTATTTTACATTTGGTTTTAACTGCGACTAAAGTTTTAAAATCGACAAACCGGTCATTAAACGGTAAAAACCCCCCTTTATAATAATAATATTACTTATATATATATATATATATATATATATATATATATATATATATATATATATATATATATATATATATATTGTATTTTTATAAAAGTAAACTAATATAGCGTTAAGCTTTGTTTAAAAAGATTCCCTGTGGAACGAACCGGACTTACTAAAAACTACACTACTGTACGATTAGGTACACTGCCTATAAGTGTTGTAGCAAGGTTTAAGTATATCCATTCTATAAATAAATAAATATCTTGTATAAAATTGTATCGTATTTAATAGTATTTTCTGCTAAAATTAATAACTATTTTATATACACCCCGCTGCACATCAGGAACACCGAAAGCTTTAATAAGTGATCGGGGTACTCATTTTTGTAATAATCAACTTGAGAAAGTTCTCAAAAGATATGGAGTAACTCATAAAATCTCCACTGCTTATCATCCACAAACAAGTGGACAAGTTGAAAATACCAACCGAGCATTAAAACGTATTCTAGAAAAAACCGTAGGATCAAATCCGAAGGAATGGTCCATGAAATTGGAGGATGCACTCTGGGCTTTTAGAATAGCCTACAAAACTCCAATTGGAACCACACCTTTTAGACTCGTTTACGGAAAAGCATGTCATCTTCCAGTAGAAATTGAACACAAAGCATTTTGGGCTTTGAAGACATGTAATCTTGATTTACATGAAGCCGAACGTCTACGATTAAATCAACTAAATGAATTAGAATAATTAAGACAAGAAGCATACGAAAATTCGTTAATCTATAAGGAAAGAACGAAGAAATGGCATGATAAAAGAATCAGAAGTTCAAAAGAATTTAAAGAAGGAGACAGAGTTCTTCTTTTCAATTCACGATTCAAGCTATTTCCTGGAAAATTGAAATCAAGATGGTCTGGACCATTTATAGGCAAAAGAGTTTTTCCATACGGAACAGTAGAATTAATAAATTCAAATGGGATTGAATTTAAGGTTAATGGTCACAGAGTTAAACATTACATAGATAGTCCGATGAAAGTTGACAACGAAGTTAATCACAATTTCAACACCACATCTAACTAAATGTGGGGAGAATCAAGTTTTTAAAGGATAATATGTATTTCTGTTAGAGTTAGATGTTCTGTTTTCGTGTAGTTTTCGAGAATGAAATCCGAATGGTCTTTCCCTAGCAGACCCTAAAGAACTAGTCTTCTCCCCTCATTCTAAATTTTTATTTTTTTTAGGTTTTACGAGATGAAGACTTCATGTGAATTAAACCATGGTCTAATGCTACATGCTTTAATCACTAAACGAAATAATGACACCCTTCCAAGTGAAATAGTATCATTAATCAGAGGTAAATTGGACGGAGTAAGAAAAGAATCCAGGAACGAAAATAATAAGCTACAGTTTGGTAAAGGAAAATCAAAATTCGCAGCAAAAAGAAGAGCACGACACCTTGAAAGATGTCACAAATGCTGAAAATGGTCACACGAAGGTAAATGTTCAAATAATCAAACATATTCCAATACCGAATTCGTTACTTTATGCAGAGATAGACCGTTCATATGTTTCGAAGAAAAAAATATTGAATGCTCGAGGTTACGCCTATGTAGCTATGGAAAACCAATTAGTCCGACTATCTTATGAGTGGGCTAAAGCAGGTCACTAAGAATTCTATTTCACAGGTAAATATGTACAGTTTTTATTTTTATTTTTATTGCTTTGAACATTTTGATAATAAACGCTAAATCGTTCACTATAAAGTATTAAATTGGTACTCAATAAAATTAGGTTTTGCGACCGAAATTATTGATATCATAAAAAAATTTATTACATCACTGCGAAATTTACCGTTTATTCTTAAGGTATAAATATCTTTAATCAATCAACCCAAAATATTTCAAAAATTCGTCATGAGTTAAACTAGGTAATATAGCCGAAATTACTTTACCGAAAAGAGGGGCGTATATTTTTGATAATATTTGATTGATTAAAGTGGGATAAAAGACCAAAAAGATTTTTAATTTTATTTTTACTTTATTTTTAAAATTAATATTAAAATATTATTGTAAACCTTTTAAAATCAATATATTTAAGTTTATAAATATTTGAAAAATTAATATTTTTTTAATATAAGTTTGTATATATAAAAACAAAAGTATAATATAAATTTGGTGTGATTTTTTTAAAATTTTAATAATATGAATTTTTAATTTTATGCATTTTAAATTTATGTTTTGTGTGAATTTAAAAACAAAAATTTACTTTATTTCGCTAAGTTAAAAATATGATTTTTAAAATTCGTCGTAAGTTGAAGACTAGGTCGTTGAACCGAAATTACTTTACCCGAGGGAGGGACGAGAACTTTTATTATCATTATTTTTAATCTTATTAAACTAAAGTATGCCAAAAACATTTAAAAAACCCAAAAATCTTTACTTTTAAAACTGCGCTTAAAATTGACAAATTTTAAAATTTTGTCGAGGGACGGACTAGGACAACGATCCGAAACGCCCTCACTCCTAAAAAGAAACAAAATTTTAATTTTTAATTAATTATATGTTTTATTAGTGTAAGGTTTTTATTAAAAAAAAAAAAGTGAAAAGTCACTGTACCCGGACTCCATGCGATCGCATGGAGTTTGGCCTTTGGTACCATGCGATCGCATGGGGATAAAATTCAGGCCAGATTGATAAAACCCAGCGAGCTGCTCTGCTCTCTCCACAATATACACACACACATACACGAAAATCTCTCAAATCCTCACCAAATTTCACCATTTTTTCACCGTAATTCGTCAAATTTCTTGCTCTAATCATGCCTAGGTTCGGATTCTTCAACAAAAAGGTAAAAATTACACCCCTAAGCTCTAAAATTTCATAGTTTTTGTGATAATTACCAATATTTTACCTAATGCAATTTTGTTAGTTTCTAGTGTAATTAGTGTTAAATTGTTAGTATTTTATGCATGTATAACCTAGATTGATGCTATTTAACATGATTTGAATCCAAAAACTTCAAAAATTTTAGGAATCTAGGGTTTGTGTTCTTAAGCAATTATAAACAGGTTATGGTCGATTTTTGTCATGAATTATTGCTAAATTAAGTAGTGTAACATGTTTAGGTAGCTAAATGATCCAAACATTGATCATAAACATGATTTTTTGGAGATTAAAGTAGACTTTTTAAGTCTAAAATTCATGAACTTGATTAATTTGATATAATTGCCATTAGAGACTTGTTTAATTGCTAGTAAAGGTTGTTTTGACATGTTATTTGAGTTAAATTCTTATGAACTTTGTATACATTTTCATATGAGCTTATTTGAAAATGTGTAGAATTGTAAAAAAATGTGAAATTGTGTATAAGTTTAAATTTGATTGAACATGTTATTGTGGTTAATTTAAGTTGTTATTTTGCTAACACTAATGCATATTTGGATGCACAAATTTTGTGTTTGATGTGTTTTGCAGAAAACTGATACTGCTGGTGCTTCATCATCATCTAGACAACCACAACAAGAACCTGAACCAGAATATGAGCCGCAATACAAGCCAGAACCCGAACAAGAAACACAACAGGAACAACAACATCAGCCTAATTAACATGTACCTTATTATGATCCGCTACAGTTTGCTAATGAATTCATAGTAATTCCTATGCATCCGCCAGTAGAATACCCAACGATTCCTGAACATACATTGCATCCTAATCTGAGATTCGATAGAAGCTGGAGAGATTACCCGGCATATCAAAGTAATAAATTCAAATTAGTAACGAAAGATGTAGAGGTGCCTAGGGTAATTGATTGGAATCCTTTGGAAAGGGTCCAACTTGCTGACTGTGTTAGGGAGCATTTGATCCAAATGTATGGCAGTTCTTCTTTTACTGATTGGGAACGCTTATTCACCATTCGTAGACCTGTATATAAGGAATGGTGTGTGAGCTGATGAGTACTATAGCATTAAATGTAGATGTAGATAGATTAGATGATAGAAGTTTTCTTAGATTTATACTTGGCCGTAGGATGTACAGAATGTCCATGCTGGACATGGCCAGGGCTTTGCAGATATATACGCCCGCTGAATTACTACTACCCGATTGTATGAATTTGATTTATCGTGGTGAAAGGGTAGATAGGAATTTTGATGCGAAAGCCGTCTGGAGGCGTATGTCCGATTAAAATGTTTTTGGGCGGGGAGGAACACATACCTACTTACATATTAACAGAGCCGAGCTTCGTATAATTCATAGATTTTTGGCTAACTCGATTACACAGAGAGGTCACAACAAGGAAAAATTGACCTTACATAATTTATTTTACTTAAAGTGTATTCGAGACCCAAGAGGCTTTGTTAATATCCCCTACTGTGTTGGTTTTTATTTGTCTAAGATGGTTGAAGGAATACAGGAAGGGGGGATAATTGGAGGAGGTATTTTTGTTACTCTCATTGGAGAGTATTTAGGTGTAGATAAGGACCAAGGGGGTCCACTTTTGGAATGTAGAGAACAGGTTGAGCTTTTAGGATTGAGGGTTTATGCGGGTGCTAAGGTATTAAAGAGTAGACGCAACCAGGCAATACCCTATGAAGGTAGTCATCCTCAGGTAGAGAGAGGCTCAGATGAGGAGATGGAGGAAGTGAATGACATTAGGGATGTCATTCGGGAGGCTATGACTGATGTCTACCAGCGTGTAGATGAGGTAGATATGACAAACGCGGAGAGATTTCGTCAGATGGAGCAGTGGCAAGCCCGAAATGATTACGAGCATTCCAGGCAACGACAGCATGATAGATGGGACTATCATCAGCGTCAGATTATGAGCCGGCTATCACCTCAGGATCACTACGTTCTGACCCGACCCGCTTACTATCCTCAACACCAGCCCGAGATGAGACCACCATATACTCTCTACGACCCTAACCAGGCCTACCAGTATACCTATCACCAACCATGGAACCCAGACGACGACATGAACTGGAACCCCTATCCAGATTGATTTAGTTCCGGTTGGTGATTTCTATGATTTTTCATCTTTTTATTATTTTTATTTATTTATGTTTAAACATATGATATTGTGATACATTAATGTATTGTTTAATATTTTTATTATTTTGTACTAATATTTCATATTTGATTTGAAAGTGGGATTTAAAGTCCCATTTCAAATTACCATGCATGTTTATATTTGTATTGTATGTATTTTATTTCATGTACACAACAGGGTAAAACAACGCATTTTCAAAGACTGCCATTAAGTTCAGCAAAAGCTACTAATTTTGACGACAAAACGAAAAACAAATGTGATGTAACAACAAGACGGAATGAACAAATGATGTGCATCATTTATCATTCAACAAACAAACGCCAATATGTTTGGAAACTTTGGTAAAATTTAATCATTTTTCTACGCTAATCACCCTCAATAATTTAAATTGTTACTGATTTCTTGCAAATGAGGGTATTGCAAGATCTTAAGTGTGGGAAGGGGTTAAATTCTTTCGGATTTTTAAAATTTTAAATTTAAACACTTGGTTACCATTAGAAATACTAGTAACGCAGTAGTTGTATTAGAATCTAGTGCTCTCTGATAATAAAGAACATCCCTAGTCTTATATACTGACTACCCAATTCTAGTAAAAATTTTCAAAATTTTCAATTAAATGAACTCAAAATCATGTTTATACATATTTATGAACGATAAAACTAGGTGTTAACACCGAAATTATTGTTACCTCGGAAAGGACATAAATTGAGAAACAAACCAAAATGTTAGAATTCATTTAAAATGGAATAGAGGACAATAAAAAGGAAAATAAAAGCCAAGTGTGGGAAAATTTACCAAGTTATTTAAAACATATATCACAAATTTTTGTACAAATAACTGAAGATACTTTTGCTTTGGACTAATCTAAACAGTTTTACCCAATTTACTGTAATATATTTGAAAGAAAGATGGATCTACACGATGAATCAATTCCATCATTAAAAGGAAGTAAAGTCTTCCGAAAAAGAAACGCGCTTCTTGATTTAGGTCAAGAAGGTGTCGTCCAGACCAGCTGTAGGTTGACGAAAATTCTAGAAAAGTCATCTCTAAAATCAGCAGGAAATCCACGGACCTCAGCATCAAACAGGGTCGCCAAGTGGTCAGACTTATCCTAACCATGAGAGGATCTGTCTCATAAAATGGGGAGGGCGCCGTGCAAATTAGCTTGATAAGACTAATGAATCAGATCCCCAGAAAGGATAATCTCCTTAAAGATCAAAAATTAGCTTTTAAGCCTAATATTACTCAATCCTAGAAATTGATCTTAAAGATTGAGAATTACAAACTCATGGAATTCGATGATATCTAAACTCGAGCTTGAACGAGAAAATATTTTGATCAAAATTACAAACCGATTTGTTTTCTAAAAATCCATTTTAATGCATTCATTACCATTGAATGTAAAATCCTAGGGATTCACCTAGAATTCATTAGGTCACCTGAATCAAATCGGGTGTCAACCGTAAGAACGGTGGTTGCATAGCATGGTCAAAGACAGGACCTTGTGCCAGACCGAAGAAAAATTATAAGGGTGAGCTTTACTATTGCTCCTACAAAGGATAGTAATTGCAACCGACACGTTATAGACCATAATTAAAAGCATGTCAGGGGACATTGCCTTAACAGTTGCTTGTTCAACGCTTTCCTTTACAACCGGACGGTAGTTTACCGAAAGGTAATATACGGAGCAAGTATACTGGACGTGTTGCTTTGCCAAGACAAGGTTAGAAAGTGGGTGACACAAAACCACAAATTTTGAGCTAAAATTTTCAAATCTGAAACCCACCAAACCCACAAAAATAATTTGCAAACACCAGTGAATGGTTATTCCGGAAAACTTATCTAGGATGAAAGCTAGATTTAATTTTCAAAAGATCAAATGTTTTCATAAAGATCCAATTTCCTTAAGGATCTAAATTTTAATAGTCATTTGGGACTGTAAACCACATCGTTACTATCATTGTTTATACCGTCGTATAGAAATCACTGATGTACAAAGTGTGAAGAATAAAGAAGTGATTCTAGTATTTGTATTTCAAGACTATATTGCTTGAGGACAAGCAACGCTCAAGTGTGAGAATATTTGATAATGCTAAAAACAAACATATATTTCATAGCATTATCCCTCAAGAAAGAAAAGCTTTTAGTTGCAATTGTTCTATTTACAAGTGATATTCGTTTAAATAATAAAAGGTGAAGACAAAAGACAGATTCGACGAATTGAAGACGCAAACAACCAAAAAGCTCAAAAGTACAAAATACAATCAAAGTGGTTCCAATTATTGATAAGAAACGTCTTAAAAATTACAAGAGTACAAGACGCGAAACGCAAAATACAAGATATTAAATTGTACGTAAGGACGTTCGAAAAACCGGAACCGGGACCAAAGTCAACTCTCAACGCTCGACGCAACGGACTAAAAATTACAAGTCAACTATGCACATAAATATAATATAATATTTAAATAATTCTAATAATTATTTATATATTATATTTATTTATTAAATCCGTCGGCAGAATGCAAACAACTACATGTGAGCTGGAAAAAGGGGCCATGCGATCGCATAGCCTGGAAGGCAAAAAGCCATGCGATCGCATGGCAGTAGGTGTGAGGCCACATCTATAAATTTCGCAGTTTTTGAGCAAATAAAACACATATTTTTCTTCTTTCTCTCATACGTAAACATATATATATATATATATATATATATATATATATATATATATATATATATATATATATATATATATATATATATATATATATATATATATATTATAATTTTAATTTTAATTTTAACTTTAATTCTAATAATAAAGGTATGTTAGCGAATGTTGTAAGGGTGTAAGTCGAAATTCTGTCCGTGTAACGCTACGCTACTTTTAATCACAGTAAGTTATGGTTAATGTTATTTTTAATTTAATGTCTCGTAGCTAAGTTATTATTATGCTTATTTAATGCCGAAGTAATCGTGATGTTGGACTAAATATTAAAATTGGGTAATTGGGCTTTGTACCATATTTGGGGTTTGGACAAAAGAACGACACTTGTGAAAATTAGACTATGGGCTATTAATGGGCTTTATATTTGTTTAACTAAATGATAGTTTGTTAATTTTAATATAAAGATTTACAATTGGACGTACCTATAAATAACCATATACACTCGATCGGACACGATGGGCGGGATATTTATATGTACGAATAATCGTTCATTTAACCGGACACGGGAATGGATTAATAGTTAATAGACTTATTAAAACAGGGATGAAATTATGAACAAGGACACTTGGCGTAATTGTTAACAAAGTATTAAAACCTTGGGTTACACGCAGTCGATATCCTGGTGTAATTATTAAACAAAGTATTAAGACCTTGTTACAGTTTAAGTCCCCAATTAGTTGGAATATTTGACTTCGGATATAAGGATAATTTGATGAGGACACTCGCACTTTATATTTATGACTGATGGACTGTTATGGACAAAAACCAGACGGACATATTGAATAATCCAGGACAAAGGACAATTAACCCATGGGAATAAAACTAAAAATCAACACGTCAAACATCATGATTGCGGAAGTTTAAATAAGCATAATTTATATATTTCATATTTAATTGCACTTTTAATTATCGCACTTTTATTTATTGTCATTTTATTTAATTGCACTTTTATTTATCGTTATCTTTAATTATCGCAATTTTATTTTATCGCACTTTTATTTATCGCAATTTCATTATCGTTATTTACTTTACGCTTAAAATTAAGTTATAATTATTTTTAATATTTTACATTATGTTTTAACTGCGACTAAAGTTTTAAAATCGACAAACCGGTCATTAAACGGTAAAACCCCCTTTTTATAATAATAATATTACTTATATATTTTTGTATTTTTACAAATATAGTTTAAAAAAAAAATATATAGCGTTAAGCTTGTTTAAAAGTCTCCCTGTGGAACGAACCTGACTTACTAAAAACTACACTACTGTACGATTAGGTACACTGCCTATAAGTGTTGTAGCAAGGTTTAGGTATATCCATTCTATAAATAAATAAATATCTTGTGTAAAATTGTATCGTATTTTATAGTATTTCGTTGTAAAAATAATAATATTTCCTAGTACACCACGCACACATCAGACCTCCCCACCCCTATCTCAGTACACAAGTGTAAATGGGTGAACCATTTGACCACTAGGGTGAGTTCATATGCAAAAGTTAAGGATATAAAACGAATCTACCTTATTATTATCATCTATTTATGAAAGTGAACTATTAATTTGAAACAAACAAAAAAAATATATTAGATTATCAAGATAGGACGCAGGAAGCTTAAGATAAGGACCATCTATATAATTATATAATTACGTAAAAATAACAAGGACGATTAATATAAGCAATTTGTTAACGACAATTCTAAAGGCTATTGTTAAAATTGCATATATAACTTTTAACTTATACACTACAATTACGTTGACTTTAATATGATAGTTTTTAAATTGCAGAAGTAGTTAGACCAATTTTAACGCGGCGTCAGAGGGGTCCCGTCAGACTCGCTGGCAATGGGTGACACCCCCTGACGCCCCTAGTGGGGCGTTATCGCTGACGCTTGAGGGGCGTCAGTCAACTTTTTCACGGATGGGTGAGGCAGCGTCAGTACACGTGGCGGCTTCTGATTGGCTGAAAATTAAAGCCGTTGGCTAACGGCTATTTTTTATTTTTTTATTTTTTTCAAAATTCTATATATTTTTATTTATATAAACCCATACATTCTACACTTTTATCACACCATTTCACTTTATTTTTCTTTCATTTTATCAAATGAATCATACAATTTTCTCTCATAACTATCAATTATTTTTCTTTCATGGCATCGTATTTACTTAGTTACGATTCCGATTGAAAGACGAGCGTATTATTGCACTAATTCAACATTTAGAAGATGATGAGGACGGGATCAAGACGTTATCATCCGAGAAATAAGAGATAGGACGGTGCACGACCAACTAACCGATGATCTAGTTGAGCATATTTGGAACCTTCCGTCCGCATTCCGCACCATGAATGGTTAAATTTTATGTAATGGTTAAATTTTATTTAATGGTTAATTTTTATATGTTTTTAATTATATGTAATATAATATAATTTGTATGCATAATAAAATAAAAAAGAAAAAAAAAATAAATCTGGTGGGACCTGTTTGACACTGGAGAGACGTCAGGATTATTTTAGTGTCAGAGGGTGACACTGCCACGTCAGAAGCAGATTGCATTTTTTGGCCAAAAAGTGAATAATGTCTGTGACGTATGGTCTTAGAGTTGTCATTATCATTTTTCTTAATATAATTTACACTTAAATTTATGTCTCTTTTTAAACCACATGTTTTCAAGTAGGGATGATTAAAGTGGGGGGAACACACTTTCTACTTTTTCCTACTCTCGACACTCGCAGCCTTTCTTACTAAAAAAGATGTCACAAAACTCCGATCACCGCCGTCTCAAATTCATCACCGGAGCCGACCCATTCGGCTGCGCCCTAAAAGACAAACTCATCTCCCACCTTCAATCCCTCAACATTGAAATCCAAGATCTTGGTACTGATAACTACTACACCGTCGCCGCAAAAATCGGCCACATCATCTCCACCACTGCCACGTCACCGGACACTGAAATTCGTGGTCTCGTCGCCTGCGGTACCGGCGTCGGCGTTTCTATCTTCGCCAATAAATTCCCCGGCGTCTACGCTGCCACGTGTCTTACCCCAGCCGACGCCGTCAACGCCCGGTCAATTAGCAACTGCAACGTCATCGCCGTCTCCGGAATGTCAACTTCCCCCGAAATCGCAATTGAAACCCTAGATAAATTTATCAATACCCCTTTCAAATCACCATGTCCTGCTTCGAATTCGGAACCCTGGCCGGAAAATGTTCAATCTTTCTTGGATGATTCACTTCCCGAAATGGCAAAGATCGGAACTTTATCGCCGGCGATGGAAACTTTATCAAGAAACTGTGCGATTTGTGATTTGGCGGCCGACCGGGAGTTCTCTCCGGTGGAGATTATGCCGGGGGGATATATGAAGATTGTTAGAGAAACACCCACGTCGGCGATTGTAAGATTCTCCGGCGGAAGTGTTGAACCGGCGCATCATCATAGTTATGGGCATGACGTCATGGTGATGAAAGGGAGAAAAATTGTGTGGAATTCGAGTAAAAAAGAGAGATATGAATTGGGTGTTGGTGATTTTTTGTATACACCTGGTGGTGATGTTCATAGGGTTAAGTATTTGGAGGATACTGAGTTTTTTATAAGGTGGGACGGTGTTTGGGATATTGATTTGGATGAAGATCTTGATACTGCTAATGCTAATATAGAAAAAGAAGTTTAGTCAGTTAAATCGGTAACTGTTAACCAATGATGTTATATTGGTATTATGGTTGAGTTTCATTTGAGTTCATGTTTGTTAGAAAAAGTTTTGTTGATAAATAAAAGTTGTTGAATGATATGCTTGGTAATGGTTATATGAGGTGTTTGATGTGTTATAAGTGATTATAGTTGTTTATGTTTGTAAAGTTTTACACTTTATTTGGTTACACGTATTAAATATGCCTAATTCAAATGGTTCAATCATCAATCCTCCTGTATTCATACATACAAGTGATCTAGAAAAGCACAATTGGTTGTATTCAGGTACAAAGATGTCATGCTCATCAATTATAAGCCGTATGCGGGGTCTTGATTCACTTTGTCTCGTCTGATTTTTCTTGCGTTGGATCGACCTTCATCACACTAGTGTAAAGGTATGTTTACTGTATGCTGATTTTTGAAATCCACCTAAACTATGGCCTTCAATAATTTTGATGAGTGCTCTGTAACCTTTAAATTTACGCCTTAGGGGCACAGTATTCGACCCATGATTGATAAAGTGCCTCATTCTGATCTTACATCAATGGTTCCATATTAGTTATGCAGTATGCATAGATTATGTATTAGTTTGTCATTAATCATGATCAACTTTAAGCATTTTAGATCCTCACTTGCAAGTTTATGACATCGTAATATATTGTTCACTCGTTTTGTCATCATTAAAAAGGGGAAAATGTTGGTTATTAGACAACATGAATACATGATATTCAAATGGTAATATATTTTGTTTTGATGATAGACAACTATATGCACCTCTATATGATATTATGATCAAGGAAAATTGCAAGGTCGCAAATCTCATATGCGGCAAATATGGATATGTAAGTAAATAAGGAGTACAACTTGAAGTCATGCTTTGTGCTAACTTATAAAAGACTAAATTTTCGGTTTAGTTGTTAACTTAGTTTTCATAAACTTCTTTCAAAAACCCTTCAAATTAGTTTTAAATATCAATAAATAATTTCTTTTGTCCTTGTGGAAGTACTCGACTTACTAATTAGCTACTACTGACCCGCTTCCTATTGACCAGTAGTCTTGGTGACCCAAACCCATATTGATCGGTTACCCATCCCACCCTCCATTTGGCTACCTATAGTTTGTAGACTTACTGTTGCGTTTCAGGTGCATGCATCCCATGCTATTACTTTGCTACAGTCCAACGTAAAATCAGCCTCGAAATCTGGTTTTGGTACTTTTGATGGGCCATTAACTGTCACTGATTGGTGCAATGGTTGGAACAGTCAAACTGATAAATTTTCAGCTGAATCATCCATAAGCGTAAATGATTGTCGAGATTCTTCAATTGAGCCAATAATACATCTCAGTTTGCAGGCGGAACCACATCTTGTCGTAGCAAAGGTAACCGACCATTAATTACAATTATTTTAGGGCTGCAAACTAGCCAAGCTCTAGCTTAAAAGCGTGAGGTCGACTCAATCGGTCGAAGATCGTTAAAGATGTAAGCTCGGGCTCAGCTCAAGGACTCGATATGGCTCGAGGATGGGCTCGAAAACCTAGAGAATCCTTGTAGATACGACTAAACGATATCATAATTTGATGTCCAATATTACTAACATTTGAATATTTAAATTCAAATAGATATTTATATACACACATACAAATACTAAAGGCTTGAAAAGCTCGTTGTGAATTTCAAGATCGGTTTTTAAGTTGAAACTCAATTAAGGCTTGACTTGTTTGCAGCCCTTTTTATTAATTTACATTGTGTTCTCGAGTTTTTTTTTCAGGCGGGAAGGAGTAGGAGGGAACAATCACATGGCAACGTATTTGTTAGTTACACGTGAAAAACCACATAAAACTTGAAGTAACAGGTGAGTATTGGTCTGATTTGTCGCTTTCAAATTTGAGTTATAGTACTGAGATACCTGCTATCTCTGTTATTGCTATCTGCTGAGTATCATGGTGTCCAAGAAGAAGAAAAAGTACCAAGATTTAACGGACACTGCTACTAGGATTTTGCGAAACCGATCGGTTAGTCGTGGAACATCGGATGCGGCTTCTAAAAGTGGAGAAGTGTTTTCATCTGATTCTGATGGGGATCGTTCATCTCCGATTATGGATGACGTCGTACGTTCCAATCTGATGGTAGATGAAGTTGATCAACCAAATAAGAACGAGGGAGATGTGCCAATTGATCAACCTGGGAAGGATAATCGTGATTCAGAAGGGAAGATTCTGAAAACCTATAGTTCTAGAAAGAGGAAGGGTAAAGTGAACCAGCTGATTGAAGTTGGGGATGGTCCGTCAAAGGAAAAGAAGAGTGCTCAATTTGTTCCTTATGTTGGTGATTCTTCTATTCCTGCTAATGAAAAAATTCTCCCTGAAGTAATTAAAAAACGCAAGGGTAAAAGGAAGAAAGATGGGTATGGTAAGAATTCTGCTGTAACTGATCATTCTATTGATGATATTGTTGCTAGTAACTATGATATTATTGCTAAATCTATTGGTGAAACTATTGCTGTTGCTAAACCGGCTAGTCCTGTTGTATTCTTTAAAAGTTCAAAAGATGGTAGCTATAATGAGGTTGATGTAAACCTAGTGGCTGCTGCTGAGAATGCTGTTAAGTTATTTAAGAATGATGGTATTAGAGAGTCAATTGTTGTTCCTGATGATTTCTCTCAATTTACATTGGGTGACAATGTAAATTTAATGAATACGCAGGATAATAATAGCGGTGATAAAGATAATGTTGTTTCTGGGATTAAATCTACAACAATGGAAGGGGTTGAGACTAGTGATGGGCAAGGCAATACAAATACTAAATCCCAAAGAGCATGGGTAAATCCAAACATCACTTTTGCTGACTTCTTAAAACAAACCAAAGATGAGGAAGAATTAAAAATGGAGTTCATTCCTCCAGTTTTAATGTCTAATCGTCAAAAGAGAGTAGTTTTCTCTGCCGAGGAGGTTAAGAAGGGCGGTAGTGCTTTTTCTCTTCAATTATATGGGTATTTTATTGGAACTTCTATGGAATATAGGGTTGTTAATGCCCATCTAAGGAGAATGTGGCGAAGGTATGATCTTAAAGAAATCGTCAAAACAGCTGCAGGATTTTATTTATGCAAATTTAATAACGAAAAGGGTATGAAGGAGGTTCTTGAGAGTGGTCCATGGTTAGTTAATAATGTTCCTTTTTTCGTGAATCAGTGGGAACCTGGAGTTTGGCTTGAAAAAATTGAACCCGAAAAAGTTCCAATTTGGATTTGCATTCACAATATACCCATTGAACTATGGAGTGGCAGAAGTATAGGTAAACTTGTTAGTGGTATTGGTAGGCCTATGTTGATGGACAAAGTTACTTCAGAGAGATGTTTAAGTAAAAGTGGAAGACTAGGTTTTGCTAGAGTTTTGACTGAAGTCAATGCAGCTGATGACCTTCCTAGCTTTGTCGAATTTTCCTATCCTGTGATTGGTTCTTTTCCAGTCAAAGTGGGTAAACTTGAGGTGACTTATCAATAGAAACCGCCTTTATGCACTCATTGCAAAGTGTTTGGGCACTCTTTTAATACTTGTAAAATTAGGCCTAAAACAGAAGATGAAGTTTCAGCACAAGTGTTAAAAGACGCTTTGAAAAACAACAATGATGGTGAAACAGTTGATTTAAATAACCAGTTTGTTGAGGACGGCTCTAAAGTTGTTAGTCAGAAAGGAAGGGTATCTCATAAGTTGAATTTTGATAATAATAAAAGTCAATGACAGTCAACAGAAGCAAAAGGTATCAAGCAAAATGCAGTTAAGAATAATCATGGTATTAAAGACAATATTGCTGTGGAGGAAACAAATTGGAATGTGGAGTCCCAGAAAAATCGAAATCAGAATGTTTCAAGAAAAACAGATAAAGGGAAGGGCATTGATGGTGAAGGTAATAATAAGACATATTCCAAAGATAGAATTGAAACAAACAATCCTTTTTATGTATTAGTAAATGATGAGGGTAATGGTGATTGATGTTAAGTTTGATAATACTGCTCCGATATATCTAGTATAGGTCCTCGAGTTTCGCTCAAATTAGTGTTATTCATGTTGTAATCCTCGTTGTATCATTTCCTTATCAATAAAATTATCTTGTTTTTCAAAAAAAAAAAAACGTATTTGTTAGTTTCAAAGCATGCCGCAAAACTTACCATGATTATTACTAATGTCAGTACAATATTACAATAATGTTGTATATCGATGTTTAAGTTAATGCGTATATGTATGTTTACTATAATACTCATCGTATAAGCTTGAACTTTGTAATAATGATCACCACCTGGCACCTGCAATTTGAGTACAATATTTGGAGTACATGTAACGTTAGAGACGAACACGATGTAGACTAGTAGGAAAAGTAATAATAACATGATTATGAGGAATATAGTGGTCATTGTATATACATGAGAATTATTTTCCACTCTAATCATCCCAAAAATGAGAGGATTATAATCTAGGTAAAAAGTGCATCAATCTCCTTTCAAACCCTTTCCTCTCCACTACATTCTTTCTATAAAAAAAAACTCAAGAATGGTTGAGTAGTGACCTCTCCCTCCAACTCCTCTCCTTTCTTTCATAAAAAAAAACTCGAGAATACAGCCGGCTGGAAACGATAACTTTGAAGTCCCATTAATCAGTTTAAGCTGTCCGCAACGAAATTTCATTACGGAAGGCTAAACTGTCCGCTTCTATTTCTGTTTCACGAAATGCTTCCTTCCCACAAGATTGTTTCTTTTGGTTATTATTTGTTTCTTTGATAATCAGGTTGCCAAACACAAATCCTTCTGTTATCTGATTATTTTAACCTCAAATAGAAGAAGTGCATTTAAACACGATTCGATGTTACAAAATTGTGAACAGGTGCAGATGGAAATCGTGTGAATGACATAGCCGAGTCAGATCAGCAACTTGGTCTCAGGCCTGCACTTCTTGTTGGGTATGAATTCAATAATACCTTTTGTTAGCTTTAGTTATTAATTGCCTTCTAATTTATGTTGCATGTAATATAGTTTTTTCTCATTTATAGATATGTTCTACTTTGAAAATTACTTTTTAATTTACGACTAGGTAATATGAATATTTATATTTTGGTAACCAACAAAAATGGTCTTTTTTAGTAACTTGCACTCGTCAAGGTTGCTAGCTCCCCAAAATTTGTATATTGTTTCTAGAAAGTTCATACCCTCCAAAAGTAAGAACTTTGAGTTACGTTTGTTAACCAGGGAGGGCGAGTATTTCTATTTTGGCTATACGCGGTCTAACCGGAGTGTCCCCGTGACTGTTTCCCTGCCACTCTAACATGTGCAGCTTAATGAGATTTGAACCTACGTGACTAATAAATAGTCAAACACTACGTGATTATCTTGTTGGGTATTTCGAAGCCAACCACTAGGCCATCTTGGTGATGATTAAATAGTCAAGCACTAAGTGACTAATAAAACACTCAAAAATTAATGTTGAATAATCATAGTAGATTAAACTTTAAAATCTCAATCTATATCGTTAACATGATGTATGCAAAAAGGTATCAGGATGATCGGCTAAAGACGTCAGCAACCTCTCTTGAACACTGGGATAAAGCTCTTTTGGAACCCTACGCTATGCGGAAACATGTGAGAAATTACTATTGGTAATGGGTCAAATAGGTTCGTGTTGATTTGAGACAAAATGGGTCTGAGTTAAAATGGATCATATTTGGGTTGACTTGCATACTCTAATATGATTTATGCTGGTCAACACAAATGTGATAGATATGATTCGAGAAACAGTATCGTTAAAGTGAATGCGTAAAAATGGATGTTCAGTTCAAAGTTACTCTACCAGTAGGTCATTATGGTGATGGTTAAACAATATCATTAGATTAATAATTTGAGTTTCTAAACTATTCAATTTAGTAGCTATTGAGCATAAAAATACGTTAGCTGTATGATCCATAATCCATTTGAGCTTAAACATATCTCAAACTCACTCAATAAGTAATAAGTAAATGGTTTGAAATTACCACTTCTAAGATAAAAAGTTGACATATTTTTTACAAGACACGTTATTGTCGACCAATTCATTATCTCCGTCCTGTGATTATTGCTGATGAACTATTGTGTTGTATCCAGACACTGATCCCCTTACATCCGACTCACACCAAAGGTTCAACCTTTATAAACGGTGGGTTGGGTCAACCCGCAGGTAGAAAGCAACTTAGCAGTGGCGTTCGTTTTCCGATGGACCACTCCAAGGGTTTGATCCAGTGGGTCCAGAGCATTACTTTTATATCTGTTTCTGTTGACCTTTCGATGTAGTTAGTTTATCAAGCCGATTCATCTCGAGGTTAGATTTATTTATTCCCTTTATACACTTGGTGTATATTGTTGAATTTACAACCGTAACGTAAGTAACTCAATGCTCCATACATGGGAAATGAAAGCAGAATTCGTTCGGATCCTCCCACATGTTCAATCTTTTTTTTTAGCGGTTTCCCCAGAGATCTTTATCGTTAATGCAACCTTCATTTTGCTCATTCATGGAGTTGTATCTTAGAGGTGGCCAAATCTGGGTCGCGTGGGTTGCATAACAGTCAAAACAAGTAGTTTTTTTTTTTTTTTTTTTAATGAATTATTACTATGCACATTATCTCCGGGAGGTTTTGAAGCATCATATTTACAATTTGGGAGATTTTCGAGTTTCGGCCCATTTGACCTGTATTAAGCCGTTCTCAAGTAAAATGGATTGAAATTTCTGCTTTAGCTTATTTGTAACTTTGTAAGGGTTAAGTGACTAAAGTTTTATCAAATTATACGTATAATTTATGTATGCAACGTCAATAGTGTCTATTATATGTATCAGACTTCAAACTGCAGTTGCTACCGTAGGATTTGACCTCTAATAAGTTGTTGCAACACCAATTATGATACATGGAGGATGACAATGGGGGCACCAAGCACACACACCACACACACCACACAAGCATTCAGTGGTGTTGGTGGTGGTGGTAATTTCAACCCAATGACTTTGAAGAGTGGTCAAGGTGGTGATATGGGTGAAGTTGTGATGTGGTCCAGCGGTTGGTGGCCTGCCTCCTTTGGGGAGGTCAGGAGTTCGACCCTCGTTGGCTACATATTAAAAACACAATTTCATCCCTGCCATGAAGTGTCCACTCGTGGCACCTTTCCCATATCGTTTGGGGTGGGTGGTGGTTGGGGGGGGGGGAGGGGGGGTGTAAAGGGGAGGGGGGTTTTACTTGGCCGTGCCCTTGGATCGGTTTCAAGGTTTCCTCCCGGACAGCGATGGGGGCGGGGTTATTATCGCTGCATCGGCATAGTCGAAACGGGAGATAATCGCAACAGGTGGTTTAGTCCCCGTCGGGTGATCCCAATCGCTGTTCAAAAAAAAAAAAAAAAAAAAGGTGGTGATATGGGTAATGTGAACTCTGCATTTGGTATGGTTGATGTTAGAGCTCTTCTGCCACCAGATCCATTGACTCCAATGTTTTCTAATCTGTCACCAGTATGATACATGGAGGATGACATGGACACTTACATGGCTACCACATTGAAAAAAAAAATGTAAAGTTCATCTGATAAATACCATAGATATAATTGACAGTTTGATACATACAATTTAAACTATAAACTTTTTAAGTTGGATATGTAGAATAGAAAAGTTTTTATACATTTTCAGACACTTACTCCTTTATTTATTTTCTGAATAAAAAGTTTGTTAATGTTAATATATTGCATGGAGTTGTTTCTGGAACCTTCGGGTAAGGGTATGACTGTCTACATCTTACCTCTCATATCCCGCCTTTGGCGGGATTGGCTAATGTTGTTGTTGTGGAATCCTTTTTTGCGACAGGCACGACTCAAGGTAGGAGAGTGATGGGACCGTCTTGCTATGTTTAAGGCTTTACACCCGTAAAAGCTTTTGGATCCACATTGGCATCCTAAATGTTCACCAACATGTGTTGTCATTGATGACGGTAAGTGCAGCGTACCTTGAAAGACGAACATCACTTCCGTTTCACTGTGATGCAGAAAAAGTGAAAATATAGTCAAAGAGAAACTGATAAAAGAAACTCACATGATACTAATGTGGTAAAAGTAAGCGATATCCAGTTATATAAGTATTGAACAAATAACAAGTATAACAGCAATAATAGTGATTTTATATGCTCATTTATTAAACCGAGGTTAAGGTTTTGCATATCTTTAGTTACTTTGTTTGTGCAACATCACAGTTGATGCATTTAGCATTCAAAGTCTCAAACCATTTATAGTACACCCTGTAAATAAATATACATCCAAAGGTATTTGAAATTCCTGTATGTATTTTATTTTCAGTTAATCAAATGGGTTTGAGGGTTCAATTCGTATAAAACACTGATTTCGTAATACGTATTGAACTAGTCAAACTTTTTATTTCATTGAACTAGTCAAACTTTTTATTTTATACACAATGAATATGTATATATAAAAAAATGCCTCAGGAAAAATACTCGTCCTCGGGGTAACCCAAACAGCTACACCTTATCAACTTTCATTCAATTGCTTGTTACATGCATTATAAGAAAAGTTTGCTTCTTCTGCACTACCTAAAAATATACACTACCAATGATCCAACATAAATTCTTATCTGATTCATTTCCAGATATTTATGGCATAAATAAAAGTATGCATGTCATAATTGACAAATTCATTAAATAATCAGATATTGACATTAACATGAAGTTAGAATGGGGCATATCTTGTGACATAAATATCAAGACACATATTTTGGGTTGTGAGTAGAAAGATATGATTAACAACACATGGGGTGGGGTGGGGGGCAAATCCTACCCATGTGAAAGACAAAGGTCCAAACAACCACCCCTTTATGATGGTGAAAATGCCATGATTATATGTGTAAGCACCCAATTAGTTCTTGGTCTTCCATCCCCATGTGCATCCCACATGATGCCAAAATGTCATTTGTCATTTTTTTTTTCTTTCAAAATAATGAATACTCATAAATAACCGGTTTTTCAAAGAAAAACGACCTCAACAAGAAATACATAAAGACGGGGGAAACAGGGAAGCTCGCACCTAGAAAGTAATTGTCTAAACGAAAACTATCTATAAACGAGTCTCCCAAACAACCCAAAAAACCATTAAAAAAAACACACTGAGCAAACATAACCGATTACTACACGATAAAAAAGGAATCACACCAAATGTCATTTGTCACTTACCTTCTTCCTACTTACGGTGTAAATGAGCCAGACTACTCGTGAATTACTCAAACTCAACCCGTCAAAAACTCGATTCGAGCCGAGCTTAAACAAGCTCGAGCTTATTTTAAGGATCAATTACTAAACTAGTTCGAGCTTCTTATATCGAGTTCGAACAAACTCGCGAGTCTAAACGAGCTTTTCATTTATATACATTAAATTAAAGGAAAATGCTAATGACAGCCCTTAGGGCTGTCGTTAACACGCTTTAAAATGTTGTAAATTTTGATAACCGTCTTTATGAAAATGACTAATAACCGCCATGTACAATTACTTAATGCATGTTAACGACAACCCTTAAGGCTGTCGTTAGCATTTTTCTAAATTTAAATTAATTATTATCTCTCTAATAATATACTACTAAATTGTTGCATAATAGTTATTGTATTTTATATATAAAATATAATAAGTAAATCTATCTATATGTTACAGTATATGATTAAAAAGTATGCTATAAATATTATAATAAATAAATGTCGAAATTAAATAAAATAATAATATTATCAAATAAACGAGTCGAGCTCAAGGTTCCATGAAATTAGACGATGAGCTCGAGCTTTATATGCTAGGCTCAAATCGAGTCGAGCTCTATCCCGAGCTCAGCAAATTTTAAACAAACCGAGCTCGGGCCTAATGAAACTAGAGCTCGGCTCGACTCATTTACACCCTTATTCCTACTCCATACCTAGAGTTTCGTTTTACATTTCCCTAATCATTTGGAGGTATCAATTCATAGGCATACAGCTATAGCTATAGCTATAGCTATCTACATTATTTGAAAATTCGTTTCTATTGAAATGTATAAAACGTATTTACAAAGTTTCCGTTTTTTCTACATAAGTACAATTTTTCCCAATATATATATGGATTGTTTGAATAGTTTGTTGTTTGTTTATTGAAGTTAATATCATTGATACAAATGATACCGATGGTACATATGACTTTGACACGTTAAAAAGTTTAATTTGTCTTCCCTTTAGATTTCATTCTACGCTTTACAATTCGAACACAAGAATATAACATGTGTAACAAGTTTCACGTACCTTTTTTTTTTTTTCTAAAAAAAAAAGCTGAGATATATTATATGAACGAAAAACTCTCTAGCAAAGAGCTAGAACGGAACTAAAAAGGGCAATTAAGTCAAGTATTCCAATTTGAAACATAAATGTCCCTATATTTAGCTAAAGAAAAGAGTAAATTCAACATAATTAAAGGTAATACTTTTTATCATCGACTTATCACAAAACGCAATTTCGAAAACGCCAAGTAATCCATAAGGTCGCGCAAATAATAGACCGGGTATGAATCTTCGTCTCTACCAAGCTAAAATTTGAATCAATCAAACTCAAATTTTCTGACCACGAAGTGAAGCTCATGCTGTTAAAGTTCATCCACAAGCCGACCAATCTTCAAGTATCAATCGCAACCGGACATTGAAAGAAGACATAAAGCAAACTTTCAACTCCTTGATTACAACAGACACAAGCAATCGACTCAATCTCCAAACCTCTTCTCGATAAATTTAGCCGGTGTGCAGTCGGAACTTGAACTCGGATACATATGGGGTGGATGTAAAAATTTATAAACTTTTCAATGTCAGCAGAGGTAAACACTAAAAAAACCTTATTTAGAAAAGAAAATTTAGTGTAAAATTTTTTTTGCCGTTAAATTTAGATGGGGCGAATACACCCTTTGGGTTGTATTATCTTCCGCCACTGCCGGTGTGGAAG
The DNA here is from genome assembly GCF_046630445.1 of Rutidosis leptorrhynchoides. NCBI lineage: Eukaryota > Viridiplantae > Streptophyta > Magnoliopsida > Asterales > Asteraceae > Rutidosis > Rutidosis leptorrhynchoides. Next base: position 212,426,463 of record NC_092333.1, read on the forward strand.
CCTATCTAATTTAAACGCCACAAAAAATACTCACTTTGGTCGGAAGAAAATGAAACCAAGTAATTGTAGTGTGACAAGAAGGCGGAACTTTCGGTCTATGTAGTTTCAGATCAAACGAACAGAAAAAAAATCCATCGCCAGATAAAGTGCACTTCCAATAGTCTTCTGTATCGGCCAGGTGTATATTTTGAATCTCTGTCATAAAATGCAACAACGAACTCATTTCTAGCACCTATATTAACCCGATTCCAACTCCAATTTCACGACCAGTGTTTTATTTTTTTCCTTATAGAGAAACTTGAGTGGGACTTTTGAATTAGGCAAATGTAAATTTGTGAGTAACCCATGACACTTTAGATTTGAAATGCTACAATATGAAACGTATATGCACGATTATATTCGAGTTAATTGTCCATATCGATTTTGAGTAATAGTTTATTAATATTAATACTAATGAAATGACCTGTGAAACTACGTTTGTTTAAACGAACAGTTTAACGATATGTTTTAGGTATTAAGTGAACGTAAATGTTAAAGTCATTTAGTTTAATGACACGTAAAATCACAGAGTCCGACTAAGAAACTCGTCAGCTGAACATTGCGTTAAACACCTAAAATGCATATTAAACAATCCACATCTAATCATAAAAGATAATATTGATTGTAATTTTATTTAAAAGTGTAAATTAAAATATAAATTTAGAATTGGTTTTCTTCTGCCTAGCTTTTATACCTTCTCGTACTCATTCAAAATAATTAATTAAAATAATTCAAAATTATTTAATTTTAATAATTAAAATAATTATTAATAAGATTTAATAATAATAATTACGTAGTAATTAATAAGATTTAATTTTAATTTAAAATTATTTAGATTAATGATATCATCCATAATGTCTAAATTTTTTCTTTTATTTTTTTAATTTTTTTTAACAAAGAAATTAGCCTAATAATGACATCATCATTATAGAATTTTAATAGAAACTATAGATTAATATTAATATTATTATTATTAATATTAATACTTATATTTTTATTTATATATTATTATCCCTATATACTAAAGTACGTGACAAAAGTTGTAGTTCTAGTTATTTTTGATTGTCGTTTTGAGTTTGCGTTCACACTACAAAAGGCCCCTCAAATTCGGCTCAATTTACACAACGGTCCCTCAACTTTACACTTTTTCAGGGGTAGAAAGCGTTTATTAAAATAAAAGAAAATAATTTCACCCGAATTTTTAACAGACCCTATCTTCTCGCTCGGTGCGAGTTAAATTTTTCCGAAATCACCGTTCAACTAGAAAAAATCTAATGAATACAACGGGACAAACTACGCGCGAAACGAACATTGTTAAAAAAACAATAAATATTTCGGGCTATATTTCATACATATACATACGCGTACAACAAACAACTTGTGATGCCCCGTACAAATTAACGTGTACGGATCATCAACAACAGGTCCATTACAAGGTTACAACACTATATGCTGTTTTAAAACAAGTTTGCATTCATGAAAAGATAACGTTTTACAGAAGATAGCGTGCTTCTACGAATAGAAAGCATTAATATAAGTACGTGACACGAAGGTCATTACAAAGCCACTGTTCAAATATAGCATAAGTTATGAATGCAAAGTAAAAGTTTCGTAATTGAGACATCTCTAAGCAATGCAGCGGAAGTCTAACACCGAGAGTCTAATACAACGGAAGCAACATACGTTTAAGCACATGAGAAATAACATGCTTAAAAAGTCAACACGAATGTTGGTGAGCTATAGTTTGATTGTAACAATAATGTAATGTAGGCCACGAGATTTCGTATTCAAAAATAGTATGAAAAGTATATGCTTAACCGTGGGCACTTGGTAACTAACTTAACGTATATATATCACCCCCTAAAAGTACACTTGGCGAGTGCGTAAGTTTACGAAGTATTAAACACCCGTTAAATGCTAGCGCGACTAGCCCGAGTGGGGATGTCAAACCCTATGGATCCATATCTAAGATTCGCGTTCACCGGTTCAAAAACCAATGACTAAACGTTACCGAGCTAAAGGAAAATTTTATGCCGTTATATCACCCACACATATATAAAGTTTAAGTACTCGTGCCTAGTAAGTAAAACATAAAAAGCTCATGTATTCTAAGTCCCAAAAATAGTTAGGTAAAAAGGGAGCTATAACTCACAGTGAAAGTGCGGTAAACGTCGATACGAGATAAGTAAGCAAGTAAGTCGGTCCGAAAGGTCCTCAACCTAAGTAAAAAGTTACTAAGTCAGTAAGTTGTCCCAAAAGGGTTTAAATGTACGTAAGTTAAGTCTTAAGTGTCATCATCATCAACATCATACGTAAAAAGTAAAGTAAGTTTTCAGTCAAGAATAGAGATTGAAACAAAGGTTGAATTCGTTCAGCTGCTACGACCTCTATACAAACTGAAATGACGTGAGACCAGTGGGAAAGGCTCCGTATGTGAGTCCTCTAACCACTGAACAATTTTCAGAACCTAACTCGTCTTTGTTTGACCGTGGCGACGGTTTAAGTGCGAATAGGTCAGAATTTTCAGCACAACGTTACAAAGGCGTAGTGACTTTCGGAAGGCTACAAATCCTAAACCGTAAATCGGATTAAGCCGAGTATTAAATGAAAAGTCACCTACTCGAACCGAAATATCTGGAAATCAACTTTTCCAGAAGCCCAGGAGCCTGATCAGACCCTGAAAAACAGAAAGCAAGTGCTCCGGTGGATTTCTCGGTGTTTGATGCTCATTATGGTTCTCATCCTTGATGCGTATAAGCCTCAAGTGTAAAACTCTTGATGTTTTAGCATCACTTTAACCAAGGTTTAACCATCAGCACACAAAGTTAGGACTAAGAAATAAAATACAACTCTTGTGAGAGTTTGAGCAAGGTGATGAACCAAAGTTACATCAATTTCTTTGTTCCAACACAAATACAAGTCCTATTAAGCTATAAACTTTAAATCCAACTAAATAAGCAAGACCTTAAGCTATATAACTTAGATCTTAGCTAAGTATTAAAGACCTTAGACTAGAAATTCTAGATCTCATGTTCTTGGTGAAACCCTAAGTCATAATACTTAGACTTTCAACTTTTACACAACCATAAGTTACAAAACTTAGATCTTGTAAAGTAAAGTGAACACAAGTTAATGAATTCTTGTTTTGACTAGCTAGATGACCATAAGTTACTTAACTTAGATCAACTTTAAATGAGTGAAAATTATAAGCTAGGAAGCTTAAACTTTCTTGTTCTTGAACCTTCAAAGTTGGACTTTGGTTACAAGATTTATGAGATCAAAGTTAATAAGTAAATCTTTGACCAAAGAGCTTACATAAATCAAATTTCTCAAACATAAATGATAAATTTAAAGTTAAAACTAAACAAGTTCAAGGTTGGATCATTATATAATGAGATGTCAAGTTACAAGCTTGAATCTTCATAAAATGAACTTTAAAGTTCCAATACTTGAACATAAAGAGGATCTTAAAGTATTTGATCCTTTGATTATCACAAGTTTCATGTATAACCAAAAGCTACAAAGCTTTGATCCTTATTCTTGCTTCTTTATCATACAAGTAATTAAAGAATGCAAGATAACATAAGGATTTAAGTTACAAAAACTAAAATCCAAAAATAATAGAAAGATGATGATGATTACGGTTTTGGAAGCAAAAAAAGAAGAAAGAAAAAGAGTTTAAACCTTCAAGTTCTCCAAGAAAAGTTAGAGAGAAACTTGAAAGAAAAAGAGTGTGTGTTTTTGTGAAATGAAATGAGAGAATGAAGTGATGTTTAAAAAAATAAAGTGGTGGTGAGGTGGTGTTGGTGGCCGACGGTTAAGGGAGCAAGGGGAGGGGACCATATGCTTGGCATGGGTGGTAGTACATGGTGGTGTGGGTACATGTTGGGTGGCATGGGGTGTAAGGTTAAAATATGTAAGTATTAGTACCAAACATGCTTAATACTTGTCTTATTTACTAATGGGTTTTGTCTTATGTTTCATGGGCTAACTAGTCCACTAATTAGTCCATTAAGTGAGCCCATTTAGTTAAGTAGGTTGGGCCTTTAATAAGCTAGGTCCATTAACGGCTTAAGTCCATTAAAATAAACTAGTAAGTATTAGTAAACACTAAGCATAATTAAGTAATCATAAAGCCAAGTAATTGTCATAAATATATAACAATTATGTTTACGTAGTCATAATATTCCAATTATGACAAAAGTTTATCGTGCACTAAGTACGTAGCTCGTTTTAAACAATAAGTGGAATTAACGTTTGTAAATGTATTCAAGGATTATGTTAAGTAACTAAGTACTCAAAAACACGTTGTAAGGCATTAACGAAAGTAATTAACATAATTAATGATCCCAGCTGTTAATTTAACTCAGTACACACAAATACGCAGTTTCGTGAAAGTAATAAATAAAATTAAAAGTCGAAAAAGTCGGGTCGTTACATTACCCACATGTTAAAGAAAATTTTGTCCCGAAATTTAAGCTGAGGTAGATGGTGGAGTCGGGAAGAGGTGAGGATACTTTTGCATCATTTGATCCTCTCGTTCCTAAGTAAACTTAGGCCCTCGTTTTGCATTCCATCGAACTCGGACGATCGGAATCGTGTTGCGTTTCAAGGTCTTGACCTCACGGTCCATAATTTCAACGTATTCTTCCACGAAGTGGAGTTTGTCATCAATCGTAAGCTCATTGAGAGGGATGACAAGTTCTGGTTCAGCAAGACATTTCTTCAGGTTCGACACATGAAAAGTAGGATGAACGGAGCTCAATTGTGTCGGAAGATCCAAACGGTAAGCAACGGGTCCAATACGCTTCAAGACTTCAAAAGGACCAATATATCGTGGGTTTAACTTCCCACGCTTTCCGAAACGGATTACACCTTTCCAAGGTGCGACTTTCAACATTACGCGGTCACCCACTTGGAATTCGAAATCTTTACGTTTAAGGTCGGCATAGCTCTTTTGACGATCGCGGGCCGTCTTGAGCCTCGATTGAATTTGAACAATCTTCTCGGTTGTTTCATGGATTAGCTCGGGTCCGGTGATTTGCTTCTCACCCACTTCGGCCCAACAAATAGGAGAACCGCATTTGCGGCCATACAACGATTCGAAAGGTGTGGCATTAATACTCAAATGATAACTATTGTTGTAAGAAAATTCGGCTAGCGGTAAATGCTTTTCCCAAGCTTTTTCGAAATCCATAACACAAGCACGCAACATGTCCTCCAAAGTTTGAATCGTGCGTTAGCTTTGATCGTCGGTCTGCGGGTGATATGCAGTACTCATGTCGAGATGTGTACCCAAGGCTTCTTGCAAGGAACGCCAAAATCTAGAAGCAAAACGGGCATCTCGGTCTGAAATAATCGATAAGGGTACACCATGACGAGATACAATTTCCTTTATGTATAGTTGAGCGAGTTTCTCCATCGTATCAGTTTCCTTCATGGCTAGGAAGTGTGCAGATTTGGTAAGATGGTCAATGATAACCCAGATGGTATCGTATCTGCCCACCGTCTTTGGTAGTTTCGTGATGAAGTCCATCATTATCCCTTCCCACTTCCATTGCGGGATTTCTGGTTGCTGAAGTAACTCAGATGGCCTTTGATGTTCGGCCTTAACCTTTGAACAAGTTAAACACTTTCTAACATAAGTAGCAACGTCCTTCTTAAGATTAGGCCACCAATACTGTTCCTTAAGATCATGGTACATCTTACCGGCTCCTGGATGAATCGAATATCATGACTTGTGGGCTTCGTCTAGAATAAGGCTTCGTAAATCCCCATAACTAGGCACCCAAATCCTTTCGGCGAAATATCGGAGTCCAGTCTCCTTAACTCCGAATCAAGAGACAAGAATGTTTAAGTGCTCATGAGAAATATTCTCCTCCTTGAGTGCCTCATCTTGAGCTACGTGGATCTGGCTATTGAGATTCGTGTGAATAGTGATGTTCAAGGCTCGGACACGAAGAGGTACCATTCTCTCCTTTCGGCTCAAGGCATCGGCTACTACATTTGCCTTGCCAGGATGATAACGTAGTTCACAATCGTAATCGTTCAATGTTTCGATCCACTATCGCTGTCTCATGTTCAGTTGTTTCTGATCGAATATTTGTTGGAGGCTTTTGTGGTCGGTGAAGATAGTACTTTTAGTTCCATAGAGGTAGTGTCTCCACAATTTTAGTGCAAAGACAACAGCACCAAGTTCGAGATCGTGCGTTGTGTAATTTCGCTCATGAATCTTCAGTTGACGGGAGGCATAAGCAATAACCTTTGTTCGTTGCATCAATACACAACCAAAACCATGTTTTGAGGCGTCGCAATACACAACGAAGTCATCACTGCCTTCGGGAAGTGATAAGATAGGTGAAGAAGTTAACAAAGTTTTAATATCCATTGGATATCCATTGGATATCCATTAACCCGCTTAATCCACTGGATATGGATATGGATGAATGGCCTGAAACTAAATGGATATAGATATGGATATGGACGAACAAAAATTAAATGGATATGGATATGGATACGGCATCATTGCCATCTCTACTAAGGGCTTGTGAGGGAGTTCCATTTTCAAAATTTTTTTGTTACTTATTTACTAGTGTACTACATTTTCTCACACACAAACTCAAACTTTCTTTCTCTTATCTCTTTTTCTCTCAAACTTGTAAGTAACAAGACTTTACTTTCTTTCTTTTTCTTCCTAAAAATCGATTACTAGCACAAGTATCATCATCAATTACTTGTTTTGTTACTTTTTCTTTTGTTGTTGTTTACTTACTAGTTGTTAAGAATCAAACTTTCTAGTTCATTCTTCATATTATCTTGTTTATACAAGAACATACAAGAACCAAGGCGGATCAAGTTTATAGTTTGATTCCTCCATAAAACTTGTTAAAAAGAAAAGTTCATAAGCTTTATAATCATACTTGTGTTCATGTTTTGTAAACTTAAGGTTTACTTTCTTAAAGATTAAAGCCTTGGCTTGAATCTTCCTAAGTATGAACAACCATGAACTTATTACTTGTAGATTTAATTTATTTCTTCCTTTTGTACATGTTTCAATTCGTGATTCTTGTTTTGTTGGTCAAGTATTACTAGTTAAACTTGATCTCATATTTCTTGAAACTAAAGTTAACTTTATAAGTTCAAGAACATGGAAGTATAACTTTATAGTTATAACTTTGTACACTTATGTTAGATCTAAGTTTCTATAGCTTATGGTCTTCTAATTTTGTTGTAAATAAGAGCTTATAAGCTTATATACATTTTACAAGATGAAAATCTAAGTTTCATAACTTATGATTTCATTAAAGTGAAGATCCAAGTTCTATAACTTAGGATCTAACTTAAGAACACTAGATCTAGACTTTCTAGTCTAGGATCTTTAATATCTAGCTAAGATCTAAGTTCTACAACTTAAGATCTTGTTTACTTAGTTTACTTTCAAGTTTGTAGCTTAATATTACTATTAGAACTCATGTATGTGTCGGATCTAAGATCTTGATGTAACTTTGGTTCATCAAACTACTTACAACTCTTAATTGAGTTATGCTACATATATTAGACTTACACAAGTGTTATTATGGTCAAAACTTTGTTAAGATGATACAAACACATCAACGAGTTGTACACTTGAAGCTATAAACATCAAGGATGAGAACCGTGATGAGCATCAAGCACCAAGAACCCACCGAAACACCTTACTTACTGTTTTATGGAACTGATCAGTAACCTGGGCTACTGGAAAAGTTTATTTCCAGCTATTTCGGTTCGAGTAGATGATTTTCTGTTTAGACCTCGTCTTAATCCGAGTTACGGTTTAGGATTTATGGCCATCCGAAAGTCACTACACCCTTTTAATGTTGTGCTGAAATTTCTGACCTACTCGCACTTAAACTGTTGCCACAGTCAAACGAAGATGAGTTTGGTTCTGGATATTGGTCAGCCTCTAGGGGACTCATATACAGAGCCATGGCCACTGGTCTCACCTCATTTCAGTTTGTATAGAGGTCGTGGCGACTGAACGAAATCAGCCTTTATTTCAAACTCTATTCTTGATTGAAACTTACTTTACACTTTTTGATTAATGATGAATGATGATGATACTTAAGACCTAATTTACATACTTTTAAACCTTTGGGAACAGTTTACTGACTTAGTAACTTTTGACTTAGGTTGAGGACCTTCCGGACCAACTACTTGCTTACTTTTCCGAATCAACTTTACTACTTTTCAATGTGAGTTATAGCATCCCTTTTTACTTTAACTATTTTGGGACTGAGAATACATGCGCATTTTTACATTTTACATACTAGGCAAGAGTACTTAAACTTTATATATGTGTGGGTTATACAACGGCATAAATTTTCCCCTTAGCTCGGTAACTTTAGTCATTGGTCTTTGAACCGGTGAACGCGAATCTTAGATATGGATCCATAGGGTTTGACATCCCCACTCGGGCTAGTAGCGCTAGCATTTAACGGGTGTTTAATACTTCGTAAACTTACGCACTCGCCAAGTGTACTTTTAGGGGGTGTTATTTATGTTAAGTTAGTTACCAAGTGCCCACGGTTATACATATACTTTTCATACTATTTTGAAACACTGAAATCTCGTGGCCTACCTTACATTACTGTTACATTAATCTATAGCTCACCAACCTTTGTGTTGACGTTTTTAAGCATGTTTTTCTCAGGTGCTTAAGAGGTTTGTTTGCTTCCGCTGTTGTAGTCTTGCTGTAGACACCCGCTGCTTGTTTTAGAGATGTCTTCGCATGAAACGTTTACTTTGCATTCAAACTATGTTACTTTTGAAACGATGAATATGTAACGACCTATGGGTCACGTACTATTATTATTGCCTTCTATTCGTAGAAGCACGCTATCGGTTGTAAAACTTTTAATGTTGGTTAAGACATCACTCCGTTTTATGAATACAAACTTATTTTAAAACAGCATATAGTGTTTGACCTTGTAATGATCCTGTTGTTGATGATCCATTCACGTTGATTTTGTACGGGGCATCACATTTGGTATCAGAGTAATGGTTGTAGGAAATTAGGTTGCATTAGTGAGTCTAGACCGGACCGAGTAGGATTCACTAATAGGACTAATCTACAACTTGCTAGTTTACTTGTTTCTACGAAACTTGCTGCATGCTGCTGCTTACTTTTACTGCAATATGCCGTATACTGTTACTTGCTTTCACTACTTCATGCTATTATCTGCTTTCGATTGCATGATACTTGTCATTATTGCCATGCTATTTACTGTTATAGATGATCTAGACTGTCATAGTTACTTTGCCCAATACGTGCTTGCTTTATGACTTACTAACATGGATAAAGTTATTTTTCCTTGTTCAGATGTCAGATATCCCGCCCGTTATCATTTTGGAGAGCGACTCAGACTCATCCGCCACCTCGCCTGCCATTGTTGCCGATTCACAGATCCCGTCCTCTTTACCCTCCAGCGACTCTGGCGCTTCGTCCTCTGGAGCCAGTAGCCACACAACCGACCCAGTGATTATCTCAGGCGGACACGAGGATCCACCGGAGATTCCAGCTTCACTTATCCCAGGACCTTCGGAGCCACAACACCATTCTGGTGGTGCTATGATTCCTGGGGATCATGGGGAGGGTCCGTTCCGTAATGAGCGTAACCATTGGGTCAGACGCCTTCCTGATGGACGTGTCGTGCCGATCCCGCCTTGCAGATACCGACTGATGGCCACCGGTCGAGCAGATCCACCCTCAGATAGTTCAGATGACTCATCATCCGATGACTTCAGCGAGGAGGATTCCGACGAGGATTCCGACGAGGACCCTGAGGAGACGCCCGTGCAGCCGCCCTCTACCCCACCAAAGAAGCGGTATCGTTTTGATGGTACTATTATTCCAGGGGTTAACGGAGGTAGATCGTTTGTTAACGCACATGGACTGAAGGTTAGGGTCACCGCCCGCAAGCGGGTTGTGCCTTACCCTGCCGATCCATTCGTGCGTAAGGCTTCCCGATACGCAGCATCTACTTCTGGTGCTGAACCGTCTGCACCACCAGCTCCACCAGCATCATCTGCACCACCGACACCACCTGTACCATCAGCACCGCCTGCTCCACCAGCCCCTCCCTCTGTCGAGGAACTGACGAGGGAGGTGGATACCCTCCGTGCTCGGGTAACTAAGCTCGAGGACCAGATGTCCCACATAATGGACATCCTTTACCCACCATCACCATAGGGCTTCTGTATTAGGTTTCTTTATGTAATTCCGGTTGTAGTTTCATGTTTCACTCATGTATTGTACGAATCTTATGCGAATGTATGCAACTTTTTACTAATGAATGGAACTTAGTGTTGTTTAATATTTGTACGGTGTTCTATTTACGTTACTGTATGATGATTTTGTGATATCTGTATCTAGTTGCATTACTTAATTAACCTGTGTTGTGTTGATTCCATGATTGGTTACCATATACTGTATTATTATTATTTGAATGCTGGATTTTGACTTGAGTCAAAATTTTTGTTTAGAAGATCAATGGCCAATGGAAGATCAACGCCCACAGCAGTACAGATTGAAGAAATGATCGCCGAACGGGTAGCCGTAGCTATAGCGAAAATGAACCCCCAAGCTCCACCGGTTATTCAACACAATCATAATGGGTGCACATACAAGGAATTCCAAAGCTGCAAGCCCCACAATTTTAGTGGTACTGAGGGGCCAGTTGGACTTACAAGGTGGTTTGAGAAATTGGAAGCTGTTTTTCGTGTAAGTAACTGCTCAGAGACGAACAAAACCAAGTATGCCTCATGTACGCTGTCGGACGGTGCCTTAACCTGGTGGAACACACTTGCTCAAGGTAAGGGTATTGATGAGGCGTATGCTACCCCGTGGGAGGAATTTAAGGGGGCCATGATTGAAGAGTATTGCGCCAGGACAGAGATACAAAAAATGGAGGCTGAGTTCTGGGATTTGAAGGTTGTGGGAACCGATCTCGATGGTTATAACCGTAGCTACCTGGAATTAGCTCTGATGTGTCCCACGATGGTTACCCCGGAATTTAAGCGAATGGAACGATACTTGTGGGGATTTCCCAAGTCCATCCAAGGAAATGTCACCTCTTCAAGACCAGCTGACTTCCCGGAAGCTATGCGCATGGCGCATACCCTGATGAACCAAATTACCAGCAAGGAACCGGAAAAGGGGAAATCTGAATCGGGAACTAGTAGTGAGAAGTGTAAGTGGGACAACAACAAGGGGAGGGTCTTTGATCAAAACCCCGCTAAGAGGCATGAAGGTTTCAAGGGAAACAACCCCAATCCGAACACTAGCTCGAATTCTAACTACAAGGGTAGTCTGCCGCAGTGCAAGAGATGCTACAAGCATCACACCAGGTACTGTAACGTGGTCTGTGAAAAATGTAAAAGGACTGGGCATATTGGCAAAGACTGCAAGATCCCACCCTAAATGTGAAGACAAACCCTACTGGACTGAGAAAGTGCTATGAGTGTGGACAACCGGGCCACTTCAAAAATGAGTGTCCCAACAAGCGAAAGGACGGCGGACCACCGCGTGGCAGAGCTTTCAACATAAATGCAAGGGATGCCCGTGAAAACCCCGACTTGGTTACAGGTATATTCACTATCAACAATCTATTAGCTTCTGTCCTATTTGATACTGGTGCCGATAGGAGTTACGTATGTAGACACTTTTGCTCTAAGATAAATTGGTCGTTAGTTCCTTTAAAGGAGAGTATGCTTGTAGAGGTAGCCAATGGAAAACTTGAGGAAGTTGACCAAGCCGAGGAGCTATTATCAATATAGCTGGTGTGGATTTCGAGATTGACTTGATACCCATTAAGTTGGGAAGCTTTGATGTTATTGTCGGTATGGACTGGTTGACCAAGATAAGGGTTGACATTATGTGTGAGCCACTGATTATTTACGGAGAGAGATGTAGCTCGAAACTGAACCTCATTAGTTGCATGAAAGCCCAAAAGATCATGAAGAAAGGACGTCTTGCTGTTTTAGCACATGTGAAAATATTAGAAACCGAGGTGAAGAGCGTGGATGATGTACGAATTGTGAACGAATTTTCTGATGTCTTTCCGGAAGAATTGCCTGGATTACCGCCACTGAGAGCAGTGGAGTTTCAGATCAATTTAGTGCCAGGGGCTGCACCTGTAGCTCTCGCACCTTATCGACTCGCACCTTCCGAAATGCAAGAATTACAGAGTCAACTACAAGAACTGCTAGACCGTGAATTTATCCAACCAAGTTTCTCGCCTTGGGGCGCACCTGTTTTATTTGTGAAGAAGAAGGACGGATCTTTCCGCATGTGTATCGAATACCGTGAACTCAACAAATTGACGATCCAGAATCGGTGTGATGCCCCGTACAAAACCATCGTGTACGAATCATCAACAACAAGATCATTACAAGGTCAAATACTATATGATGTTTCAAAATAAGTTTGCATTCATGAATAAAGGTGACGTCTTAACCAACGTCAAGTGTTTAACAACTGATAATGTGCCTCTACGAATAGAAGGCGATAATAATAGTACGTGACGCGTAGGTCGTTACAAATTCATTGTTCAAAAGTAATAAATTTTGAATGCAAAATAAACATTTCATGCGAAGACATCTCTAATAAGCGCAGCGGGAGTCTACAAAGCATGGCAACTACAGCGGAAGCAATCAAACCTTAAGCACCTGAGAAAAACATGCTTAAAAACGTCAACACAAACGTTGGTGAGCTATAGTTTAAGTATAACAGTAATGTAAGGTAGGCCACGAGATTTCAGTGTTTCAAAACAGTATGAAAAGTATATGTATAACCGTGGGCACTTGGTAACTAACTTAACGTAAATAACACTCCCTAAAAGTACACTTGGCGAGTGTGTAAGTTTACGAAGTATTAAACACCCATTAAATGCTAGCACTACTAGCCCGAGTAGGGATGTCAAACCCTATGGATCCATATCTAAGATTCACGTTCACCGGTTCAAAGACCAATGACTAAACGTTACCGAGCTAAGGGGAAAGTTTATGCCGTTGTATAACCCACACATATATAAAGTTTAAGTACTCGTCCCTAGTATGTAAAACGTAAAATGCACAAGTATTCTCGGTCCCAAAATAGTTAAAGTAAAAAGGGATGCTATAACTCACAGTGGAAAGTGGTAAAAGTCGATACGCGGGAATAGTAAGCAAGTGGTTGGTCCGGAAGGTCCTCAACCTAAGTCAAAAGTTAATAAGTCAGTAAATCGTTCCCAAATTTTTAAAATTATGTAAATTAGGTCTTAAGTACCATCATCATTCATCATTAAACAAAAAATGTAAAGTAAGTTTTAAGTCAAGACTAGGGTTTGAAACAAGGGCTGAATTCGTTCAGTTGCCACGACCTCTATACAAACTGAAATGGGGTGAGACCAGTGGCCATGGCCCCGTATATGAGTCCCCTAGGTACTGACCAATTTTCAGAACCAAAATCGTCTTTGTTTGACCGTGGTGACGGTTTAAGTGCGAGTAGGTCAGAAATTTCAGCACAACGTTAATAGGGTGTAGTGACTTTCAGGAGGCCATAGATCCTAAACCGTAACTCGGATTAAGATGTGGTCTAAATGGAAAATCATCTACTCGAACCGAAATAACTGAAAATCAACTTTCCCAGGTAGTCTGATCAGTTACAGAAATATTAAGTAAAGGTGTTCCGGTGGGTTCTTGGTGCTTGATGCTCATCACGGTTCTCATCCTTGATGCGTATAGCTTCAAGTGTACAACTCGTTGATGGGTTTGCAGCATCTTAACCAAGGTTTGATCATAATAACACTAGTGTAAGTCTAAGATATGTAGCATAACTCACTTAAGAGTTGTATGTAGTTTGATGAACCAAAGTTACATCAAGATCTTAGATCCGACACATACATGAGTTCTACTAGTAATATTAAGCTACAAACTTGAAAGTAAACTAAATAATCAAGATCTTAAGTTGTAGAACATAGTTCTTAGTTAGATCTTGAAGACCCTAGACCCAAAAGTCTAGATCTAAAGTTCTTAAGTTAAACCCTAAGTTATATAACTTGGATCTTAACTTTAATGAAACCATAAGTCATGAACTTTGGTTTTAATCTTGTAATGTGTATGTAAGCTTATAAGCTCTTGTTTACAACAAAATTAGAAGACCATAAGCTATAGAAACTTAGATCCAACATAAGTTTATGAAGTTATAACTAGAAAGTTATACTTCCATGTTCTTGAACTTATAAAGTTAACTTTAGTTTCAAGAAGTATGAGATCAAGATTAACTAGTAACACTTGACCAACAAACCACAAATCACGAATTGATACATGTACAAATAGACAAATAAATTAAATCTACAAATAAGTTCATGGTTGTTCATACTTAGAAAGATTCAAGCCAAGGCTTTGATCTTTAAGAAAGTAAACCTTAAGTTTACAAACATGAACACAAGTATGATTTTAAAACTCATGAACTTTTCTTTAACAAGTTTTATGGAGGAATCAAACTATAAAATTGATTCTCCTTGGTTCTTGTATGTTCTTGTATAAACAAGATGATATGAAGAATAAACTAGAAAGTTTGATTCTTAACAACAACAAACAACAAGTAAGTGAACAACAAACAAAGAACAAGTAATTAAACAAGTAATATGATGATTAATGGTGGCGGTTTTGTTAAGGAGAAAGAAGAAGAAAAAGTAGTTCATGTTACTTACAAGTTGAGAGAAAAGATGAGAGAAAGATAAGTGTAAAATGGAGTGTGTGTGTATGGAATGAAATGGAACTAGTGTATAAGTAACAAAACAACACAAAAAAGAAAAATGGAACCTCCCTTTACCCCATAGATGGCCGACGGTCAAGGGAGTGCCAAAAGGGGAAATGTTAACTAGTTTCTTTCATGCATGGGGAGAAGGTGAGAGCTAAAAATGGTAATAAAGCTAAAGGGTATGGGAATGAGGTGTAAGTGTACATGTAACTAGTCTCCAACTTAAGTTAATGTATCTAGTTTAGTCTTAACAAGTCACTAGTAACAAAATGGACTCCTAATTAATCCATTAAGAGAAGTAGGGTGAGCTTCCAAGTCCATTAACATGAGTCCACTAATAAAAGCCCAAGTCTAAGCAAGTAAGCAACAATTAGTTAAATAAAGCCCAAGTAATTAACTAGTAACATTAGTTAATTAAAAATGATTAATAAAAATTAATCATGAATGTAAATAATATCCGAAATATTATTCGTGAAAAGTACGTGTGTCACAAAGACAAGTCGGGCCATGAAAAGTTAAATACGGTAACAAGTAACACATATAAAAATATGTTTATTAAAACGCAAGCATTAATAATAAATTATTAATAATTAAACGTTGGAAAATCCAGGGTCGTTACAATCGGTATCCTCTTCCCGAATTGACGATCTTTTCGACCAGTTGCAAGGATCGAGCGTTTACTCTAAGATCGATTTGCGATCCGGTTATCACCAGTTGAGGGTGAAAGATAGCGATGTGATGAAGACTGCATTCAGAACCCATTATGGTCATTATGAGTTTCTCGTGATGCCATTCGGTTTAACCAACGCACCTGCCGTGTTTATGGATCTCATGAATCGTGTATGCAAGCCATACCTGGACAACTTCGTTATCGTCTTCATAGATGATATCCTCATCTACTCCAAAAGTGAAGAAGAACATGAGCAACATCTTCGTCTAGTGTTGGAACTCTTGAGACAAGAGCAACTTTATGCAAAATTCTCCAAGTGTGAGTTTTGGTTGAAGAAAGTCTAATTTCTGGGCCATATTGTGAGCGATCAAGGTATCAAAGTTGATCCCGCAAAGATCGAAGCTATCAGCAAGTGGGAAACCCCCACTACTCCGACTCATATCTGCCAATTTTTAGGCCTTGCCAGTTGCTACCGAAGATTTATTGAAGGTTTCTCTCTGATTGCGCGTCCTTTAACCGCGCTGACTCACAAAGGGAAAAAGTTCATTTGGGAACCCGAACAGGAATCAGCATTTCAAACCTTGAAAAAGAAGTTAACCACCGCACCTATCTTATCACTCCCTGAAGGCAGTGACGATTTCGTCGTTTATTGCGATGCTTCAAAAAGTGGTTTTGGTTGTGTACTGATGCAACGCACAAAGGTTATCGCTTACGCCTCCCGACAACTGAAGATTCATGAGTGAAATTACATAACGCACAATCTCAAGCTTGGAATCGTTGTCTTTGCATTAAAGCTGTGGAGACACTACCTTTATGGAACAAAGAGCACTATTTTCACCGATCATAAAAGCCTCCAACACATCTTTGATCAGAAGCAACTAAATATGAGACATCGTTGATGGATCGAGACGCTGAACGACTATGATTGTGAACTTCGTTATCACCCTGGCAAGGCCAATGTTGTAGCTGACGCTTTGAGCCGAAAGGAGAGGATGGCACCTCTTCGTGTTCGGGCCCTGAACATCACCATTCATTCGAATCTCAATAGCCAGATCCGAGCAGCCCAAGATGAGGCTCTCAAGGAGAAGAATATATCTTATGAATACTTGAACATTCTCGTTTCTCGATTCGAGGTTAAGGAGACTGGACTCCGATGCTATTCTGGAAGGATTTGGGTACCTCGTTATGGAGACCTACGGAGCCTTATATTAGATGAAGCCCACAAGTCGAGATATTCGATTCACCCAGGAGCTGGTAAAATGTACCACGATGTCACACCCCCTAAATAGAACCGGGGGTAATCTGTGACTAACTAATATCATAACACAAGTGTAAAGCGAGAACGACTCTATATGAGACGTTTTAATTAAAAACCAATGTATTAACGCAGCGGAATGTATTAAGTCATTACAATTTGTAAATCCAAAATGTAAATGTAAACTAAATTATTTTAATGCATAATGTAAATGATAAAATGCGGACTCCAAAGCATCATAGCCCAAATAGCACACAAAGTCTTTAGCAATCTTCACCTGAGACAAAACATGCTTAAAGAGTCAACCAAAAAGGTTGAGTGAACAACATAGGTTTAATATATAGTTTTAGACCACAAGATTTGGTTATAAAGTTCAATCAGTTCGGTAGTAGTGCTGAGGTGTATGATATCGAGACTAAACAAAGTTACCCCGTGATCACTGTATTCGTTCGTGTTGTTAAATCATTATTATGTAACCAAAGACCAGTGGTCAAATGCTTAGAGACGTCACTCTCAATAGCGCTATTCACAATAACTAAGCTTACCAAATTCCAGTAATTAACGATATCATGGCAGGGATTTAGCATGAATCAAAGTATGCAGCACAGTTTGAACTAATCAAAAGAAAGTTTTCATGTACTTGTGTCTAAGCGTAAAATAGTTTGAAAGCAAGCATGTGTCTCACCCCAAAGTTCAAAATAAGTAATAGAAACAGTTAAAAAGTGGGGCTATGAAGTTCACCTTAATAGCAAGCAAGAAAATCCACGCAAGTAGTATGAATGGAGTGTGTAAGCAAAGATCTTAACCCAGAGATATAATATTCGATTAGGTAATGTCTAATAGACATAAAGTTTGTTTATTAATATAGTAAACTATATTAACAGTGACTGTTTTCGAGAAAGTTATATTTATATGAGTGATAATATAATTAGTGTTATTAAGTGTTACTATATAGGTATGTGTATAGGTTATACTAGTATTAGTATTATTAATCTTTAATTATTCAACCTTTATATATATCTCCCATTATGTGTTACATCTATAAATGTACTTCTATGTGATACATACATATACATATATTCTTTATTATTATTATTCATGCATGTGTTCATAACTATACAATATATTTATATATACCTTAGGTGTTACATATAGATAGGTGTAAGATGTAAAGACTCGTCCTAATCCATCCGGACGAAGTCCATATCGATTACAAACGATTCACAACAGTTGATTACATCGCGAGGTACTTGACCTCTATATGATACAATTTACAAACATTGCATTCGTTTTTGAAAAGACAAACTTTCATTACATCGAAAGTTGATGGCAGGCATACCATTTCATAATATATCTAACTATAATTGACTTAATAATAATCTTAATGAACTCGACGACTCGAATGCAACGTCTTTTGAAATATGTCATGAATGACTCCAAGTAATATCTTTAAAATGAGAAATTGCACAGCGGAAGATTTCTTAAGTACCTGAGAATAAACATGCTTTTAAGTGTCAACCAAAAGGTTGGTGAGTTCATTAGTTTAACATAAATAATCATTTCATAATTTTAATAGACCACAATATTTCATATTTCCATTTCTCATAAATATACGTCCCATGCATAGAGACAAAAAATATCATTCATATGGATTGAACACCTGGTAACCGACATTCACAATATGCATATAAGAATATCCCCATCATTCTGAGATCCTCCTTCGGACATGATATAAATTTCGAAGTACTAAAGCATCTGGTACTTTGGATGGGGCTTGTTGGGCCCGATAGATCTATCTTTAGAGTTCGCGTCAATTAGGGTGTCTGTTCCCTAATTCTTAGATTACCAGACTTAATAAAAAGGGGCATATTCGATTTCGATCATTCAACCATATAATGTAGTTTCGATTACTTGTGTCTATTTCGTAAAACAGTTATAAAAGTTGCGCATGTATTCTCAGCCCAAAAATATAAAGGGTAAAAAGGTAAATGAAACTCACGCATATAAATATTGTAAAACAGTTAATAAAGTATTTGCATGTATTCTCAGCCCAAAAACGTAAAAAGTAAAAAGGGAATCAATGAAACTCACAGTACTGTATTTTGTAGTAAAAATACATATGACGACATTGAACAATGCAGGGGTGGCCTCAAATTCACGAACCTATATCATTTGTATATTTATTAAAATATGTGATCGTAATCGAGCAAGTTTATATATATTATTATTAATAATATACTTGTTATATTATATGTTGTATAGATATAGATAGTTTAATATATTTAATTTATATATCTTATATAACCATTATTTAGCATTCCTTAATATGTTAATAATAAGATCTATATTAGGGTTTATATAATATATCAATATATATTTGTGTATTAATTGGTACATTTTATAATATATATATATATATATATATATATATATATATATATATATATATATATATATATATATATATATATATATATATATATATATATATATATATATATAGTTTAGTTAATGTCATTTTAATAATAAAAAGATAGTGATATGTAATATTAATATTATTGTAATGCATAAAAATATCTATTTGTAATATAATTAAAATGATAAGAAGGATAATACTAATGATAGTAGTAATAATAATAATAATAATAATAATAATAATAATAATAATAATAATAATAATAATAATAATAATAATAATAATAATAATAATAATAATAATAATAGTGTTAATTTTAATAATGATAAATATAATAACTTTACTAATTTTGATAAAATGATAGCTTTTCATAAAAATAATAACTTTGATAATTTTTAATTACCATGATACTTTATTTTAAAAATATAATGATAATAATATTACTAATAATAATACTAATACTTATGATAATAATGATAAATAAAACAATAATAATAATAATCATAATAAAAATAGAATAACTACCTCAGAAGTTTTTCTAAAAAGAAAATATTTGCCCAAGCCCGGACTCGAACCCAAGACCTCCCGCTTAAATACAATGCGCCCAACCATCCGATCCATTGTTACCTTTCTGATTTAGATCTTAACTTAATCCCTATAACCACATTTTCCGTTTCCTGGCCCAGTTTCATTTTAGTCCAACAACAAGAAATATCAGCTGAATCTCGGCCCAACACACTTATGGCAGTCCATTGGGTATCGGTCCAGCAGGAAAAAAATATACATCAAGTATATATCGGATCTGTATCAAGATTTCTGATTTTAATAACAATAACTAATATCCTTCTTTATCCTAATCGGATGATAACTTAATCATCCTATGATTCATTCATCTTATTTCATATTATAATCACGAACCTCAGCCTTATATTATCCTCATTCGTGTCACCATGGTCATTAAGTTTCATCATAAACATGAATAACATAAAATCATATCATCTATCCCGTTATAACGTAATCATCCTAAATCATATTCATCATTATAATATGATCACTATCATCAAAGCATTTTATCAAATCCTCACGGTTTATCATTTTCATCATCATTTACGTTTGGTTTTGGCCCATTCATCAGACAGTAAAGCTACAACCAACAATACGCAGGTCGTTTATCATTAACAGAAAACAGATAGGAACGAATGGGATGTTTGGTGATAAAGTGACGGTAACAAACTAACTTCACAACAGTAATATTGGGCCATTATTATGTTAAATAGATCACAGCATGCGTTCCACCTAAATGTATAAGTAACAGTCCATTTTAAGCTTGATTACTTGTTGTATTTGTAGAAGTCAGAATATAGTGGTTGTATATGTGGGGTTTTCATTGCCAGCTAGCATTCTCTACTATCTCTTTAAATAATTCAAGTGGCTTATCTGGAATTGTCGGCCATAAAGGAAGTCATGCCTAATTTGATTTGAAAACAGGTACAAAGGCTATTGTAGTAGCTGTCATCATATAGTGAATTAATAAAAAGAAAAAGTACTAATATTAAGCGTGTAGTAGCTTACACAAATGTTGCAGCAGTTGTGGTGGTAATTAATTGATTAAAGGGATGGTTTAATGATGGTGGAAGGTTGGGATGTCGAATAGCATAGAAGACATAACCATGTAACAGCAACAATAAGTTTTTGAGTTATTGATTGTCGAATACTATGGAAAATCAGGAGAACAATAGCAGTTGACATTGGTTAAGGTTGCAGGTCGACAACAATGTACAGGAATGGAATTTATGAGCAGGAAAAGGGTTGGTGTTCTTGGTGGGTTTTGTTTTAATCGTGAAACAGAAAACAATACAGTAGCAGAGAAACTATTCAAGATAGGTAATTCAATGGTGGTTAAATGGTAGAATCATGGTGTTTTCGTAGGGTGTTCAATGGTGGTGATGGCTGTGATGGTTGATCGAAACAAAATAGAAACACACGGTTAAATAAGTAGTAGATCATGATGATATATAGTTTGGAGGTGATCATGGTGGAGTTGGTGTTCAAGGAAAAAAAAAACATAGGCAGTAATTGATGTTTTGATTTGATGATCGTGGTGGTTTGGTGGTTCAACGGTGATCGTGAAGGTGGTGGTTGTAGTTGATGGGTGGTGATTTTATGCATACCGTATATATGCATCCCTAGATATATATCTAGAAAGATGGTGATTGAATCAAGAATAAGAAAAGAAATTGGAGACGGTTTATAAGGTGATCGAGTTTGTGGGTGTGTGATTTATGAAGACATGTAAGATATATATGCATAAAAATATATATGCATAACACTCATATATCTAAAACTAACACAGCAACAATTAATAATAATATTATATTATATTAAATATAATATAATAGTCATAAGAAATGTGTATGCATATGTAAATGAATATATATAGTATGCCATATGTAAATGAATATATATAGTATGCAAGTGGGGTTTTCAAGTTTTGTCAGTATATGTATGTGCATATGTCTATATATAAATTTATATGTTAGAGAATGAAAGATAGAAAATGACGTAAAACGGAAAGGAAAGATATATGAGACAAGTGGTATTCAATATATGTATTTGATATATAAGGATTCTTACATCCGTGAACCTCAATCACAATCTCAATAATACTAATAATATAATAATAAATATAATAGAATTAAATATAAAAACGTGTTATTAAGTTAGCCGCCGTCTTTCACGGACTGGATTTCATACCCCGTTGTTAATTAGTGATGGATAAAAGTCTTCGGAAAAATCCCTAATTTTTACAGTAATTATCTTTATTTATTTTAAGGTATAAAATTTGGTCATGAACTAATAAATAAAAATTAAATTAATTATTCACTCTCAACTCCATGTAAAATATAATTAGTGTTAAAATTTAACAAATAATTTCTAAATATATTATTAATAAGCCTATAACTTATAAAACTCATATTCGGATCACCGTTTATTTTAAAATAACATAAGTTCGAATTTAACTTGCTTAATATCAATCGAAACATCAAACGAGTATTACCAGCATTAAATATTTATTTTTAATATACTTTATTTATATATAGAAATATATTTTAAACAATAATTATTATAATATACCATTTTTATTTTATTAATTTCTAATAACAACATATAATATATCAAATTATATTTCGACTTATTATTTATATATACTAACACACATATCTATTTAAAATTAATTTTTCGTGAATCGTCGAGCACAGTCAAAGGTCAAATGAATATATGAACATCGTTTCAAAATTCTCTAGACTCAACATTACATACTTTGCTTATCGTGTCGGAAACATATAAAGATTAAGTTTAAATTTGGTCGAAAATTGCCGGGTCATCACATAAGATGATACATATATATATACTCATTACTTTTTATTATTAAGTTTACTAACTTATGTATCTTATATAATGCACATTCATACATACATTCATACGTACATATACATACTTATATACACATACATATACACGAATGCATATATTTACATATACACACACACATATACATACAGTGTATACATGCACATACGTACGTATGCATGCATGCATGCACGTACACCATGATCATAACTATGTTACGAAACCACAATCATAACCTAATTCTTTTAATCACAATCTTTATAACTTAATATAAAATCATAGGTTTTTAACTTAATAACTAGTAGTCATTCTAGCCAATATCAATTTATAATCTCTAACTATCTTTTCTAACTAATTAACCACCTTTCACATAAAATCATAACCATTATTATTTTACTAATCAACCTTTATCAAACCTACTTAACCTTATTACCATAACCTCTTTAACATAAAATCATAATCATTCATCTTTTGTTAACTAGCTTGTTGTTAACCAATAACCCTAATCATTATCCTTTTAATCTTAATCATCTCCATTAACATTCATAAATCTTTATTAACTTATATAATACTTGATCAAAATCATACTTCATATTCATAATCTTTATTCATACTTACTAGTTATCTCATAAAATCATAACTAATCATAATACTTGATCCAATTTTTAACCTTTAACAACATCATTAATCTTTATCTAATTTAAACATACTTATTATTCATCTCTTAACACAACATAATATCATAATATTTTATCTTAATACATGTAATTATTATCCAAGAGGTTTAAGTGAGATTAACTAGAGTTTAAAGGGCTACCTTAGGCAAGATTAGGAGTGGGATTGGTGATGGGTCTGGTTCAAAAATAGAAACAGAAGCAAGCAGGCTGCAGCAAAGCAAGATCACGACCCAGACAAGGGTTTGTTTGGGTCTGATCACACACGACAGGAACCAGGAACACACAGCAGCAAGATTAGCAGCAATACTTGATTAAGATGAGGTTTCTTGGACTTCTTTGGGTCACGTACAGGAAGACATAAAACAAACAACAATTAATCAACCACTATGGGCTGTTATGGGTCGAACCAAAATAGCAGAAACAGAAAAGAAACTTACTAAATTCCTGGCTATTTTGGACTGAACAGAAATAGCAGATCAAACAGGCGAACTTGCAGCAGGAAAAGAGATGAATTCGAGCAGGTTTGAAGGGCTGTGATGGTGGTGATTCATGACTGCAGGTGGGGTGTTGATGAGGTTTGTTGTTGACAGAAAACTGGAGAGAAAGCAGGTAATTCAGTCGACTGGATGAAGGTACTTTGTGGTGATAAATCTGGAATACCTCGATGCTTTTATAGGTCTTGTAGGTTTCCTAATGGCTCTTGGATTCAAGGATTAATTTGAGTTTAATTAGGCTTGAATATACTTAGGCAACAAGTTTTATCTTTTCCTTAAACCCTACAGCCGATTTTTTTTTTGGACTACATATATGATTTAATCTTTTTTTTTTACAGTTATAATTATTTATTTATTTATTATTACTATTAATATTAGGTTTTTATTATTTTAATTACATTTTTATTTATTTATTAGTCCCTAATCTTGTATTAGTTGTCTTAAGTTCCAATTTGTTTGTATTAATTTTTATAGTTTACACAATAACACTTTTAAGTATTAGTATAGATTTATAGTTTGTATAATAAAGATAATACACAAAAACATAAACTTTATATAACATGAAATATCGATCAAAAGTTAATATTCAATCAAGGGTTGTTAAACAAAGTTTACGAGTACGTAAAGTCCTATTAATGGAACAGAAATAATAGATATAGCAGAAATGAAAAGAAAAATTGAGGGTTGTCATAGTACCTCCCCGTTAATAAAAACTTCATCCCGAAGTTTTAGGTGGACTTCTCGGATGCATCTGCTGATAATGCTAAAAACGAACATATATTTCATAGCATTATTCCTCAAGAAAGACAAGCTTTTAGTTGCAATTGTTCTATTTACAAGTGATATTCATTTAAATAATAAAAGGTGAAGACAAAAGGCAGATTCGATGAATTGAAGACGCAAATGACCAAAAAGCTCAAAAGTACAAAATACAATCAAAGAGGTTCCAATTATTGATAAGAAACATCTCGAAATTACAAGAGTACAAGATTCAAAACGCAAAGTACAAGATATTAAATTATTCGCAAAGGCGTTCGAAAATCCGGAACCGGGACCATAGTCAACTCTCAACGCTCGACGCAACGGACTAAAAATTACAAGTTAACTATGTATATAAATATAATATAATATATAATTAATTATATAAATTATATATATATATTATATTTATATAATATTCCGTCGGCAAGAAAGGCTCCAAAATGGTGTGAGCTGTAAAATCGAACTCCGCGACTTGCGGAGTTCAAAGAGGGAAAAGGTCGCGACTCGCGGAGTTCACCTGGACTCAAATTCCTATAAAAGCCAACGCAGTTCGACGAAAAATCCATCCAAAAAAATATCAATCTCTCTATATCTATACGTAAATATTTATATTTATATTTTAATTTTAATTTTAATTTTAATTTTAATTCTAATAATAAGGGTATGTTAGCGAATATTGTAAGGGTGTAAGTCGAAATTCTGTCCGTGTAACGCTACGCTATTTTTAATCATTGTAAGTTATGTTCAACCTTTTTAATTTAATGTCTCGTAGCTAAGTTATTATTATGCTTATTTAAAAAGAAGTAATCATGATGTTGGGCTAATTACTAAAATTGGGTAATTGGGCTTTGTACCATAATTGGGGTTTGGACAAAAGAACGACACTTGTGGAAATTAGACTATGGGCTATTAATGGGCTTTATATTTGTTTAACTAAATGATAGTTTGTTAATTTTAATATAAAGATTTACAATTGGACGTCCCTATAAATAACCATATACACTCAATCGGACACGATGGGCGGGATATTTATATGTACGAATAATCGTTCATTTAACCGGACACGGGAATGGATTAATAGCCACTAGAATTATTAAAACAGGGGTAAAATTGAAATGTCCCGTTCTTATTGATTAAAAACGTTCCATATTAATTGATTTCGTTGCGAGGTTTTGACCTCTATATGAGACGTTTTTCAAAGACTGCATTCATTTTTAAAACAAACCATAACCTTTATTTCATAAATAAAGGTTTAAAAAGCTTTACGTAGATTATCAAATAATGATAATCTAAAATATCCTGTTTACACATGACCATTACATAATGGTTTACAATACAAATATGTTACATCGAAATCAGTTTCTTGAATGCAGTTTTTACACAATATCATACAAACATGGACTCCAAATCTTGTCCTTATTTTAGTATGCAACAACGGAAGCTCTTAATATTCACCTGAGAATAAACATGCTTTAAACGTCAACAAAAATGTTGGTGAGTTATAGGTTTAACCTATATATATCAAATCGTAACAATAGACCACAAGATTTCATATTTCAATACACATCCCATACATAGAGATAAAAATCATTCATATGGTGAACACCTGGTAACCGACATTAACAAGATGCATATATAAGAATATCCCCATCATTCCGGGACACCCTTCGGATATGATATAAATTTCGAAGTACTAAAGCATCCGGTACTTTGGATGGGGTTTGTTAGGCCCAATAGATCTATCTTTAGGATTCGCGTCAATTAGGGTGTCTGTTCCCTAATTCTTAGATTACCAGACTTAATAAAAAGGGGCATATTCGATTTCGATAATTCAACCATAGAATGTAGTTTCACGTACTTGTGTCTATTTTGTAAATCATTTATAAAACCTGCATGTATTCTCATCCCAAAAATATTAGATTTTAAAAGTGGGACTATAACTCACTTTCACAGATTTTTACTTCGTCGGGAAGTAAGACTTGGCCACTGGTTGATTCACGAACCTATAACAATATATACATATATATCAAAGTATGTTCAAAATATATTTACAACACTTTTAATATATTTTGATGTTTTAAGTTTATTAAGTCAGCTGTCCTCGTTAGTAACCTACAACTAGTTGTCCACAGTTAGATGTACAGAAATAAATCGATAAATATTATCTTGAATCAATCCACGACCCAGTGTATACGTATCTCAGTATTGATCACAACTCAAACTATATA
Organism: Rutidosis leptorrhynchoides; assembly: GCF_046630445.1. Classification (NCBI taxonomy): domain Eukaryota; kingdom Viridiplantae; phylum Streptophyta; class Magnoliopsida; order Asterales; family Asteraceae; genus Rutidosis; species Rutidosis leptorrhynchoides. The sequence continues at coordinate 212,453,197 of NC_092333.1, forward strand.
TATTTTGGAATCAACCTCAACCCTGTATAGCTAACTCCAACATTCACATATAGAGTGTCTATGGTTGTTCCGAAATATATATAGATGTGTCGACATGATAGGTCGAAACATTGTATACGTGTCTATGGTATCTCAAGATTACATAATATACAATACAAGTTGATTAAGTTATGGTTGGAATAGATTTGTTACCAATTTTCACGTAGCTAAAATGAGAAAAATTATCCAATCTTGTTTTACCCATAACTTCTTCATTTTAAATCCGTTTTGAGTGAATCAAATTGCTATGGTTTCATATTGAACTCTATTTTATGAATCTAAATAGAAAAGTATAGGTTTATAGTCGGAAAAATAAGTTAAAAGTCGTTTTTGTAAAGGTAGTCATTTCAGTCGAAAGAATGACGTCTAGATGACCATTTTAGAAAACATACTTCCACTTTGAGTTTAATCATAAATTTTGGATATAGTTTCATGTTCATAATAAAAATCATTTTCTCAGAATAACAACTTTAAAATCAAAGTTTATCATAGTTTTTAATTAACTAACCCAAAACAGCCCGCGGTGTTACTACGACGGCGTAAATCCGGTTTTACGGTGTTTTTCGTGTTTCCAGGTTTTAAATCATTAAGTTAGCATATCATATAGATATAGAACATGTGTTTAGTTGATTTTAAAAGTCAAGTTAGAAGGATTAACTTTTGTTTGCGAACAAGTTTAGAATTAACTAAACTATGTTCTAGTGATTACAAGTTTAAACCTTCGAATAAGATAGCTTTATATGTATGAATCGAATGATGTTATGAACATCATTACTACCTTAAGTTCCTTGGATAAACCTACTGGAAAAGAGAAAAATGGATCTAGCTTCAATGGATCCTTGGATGGCTCGAAGTTCTTGAAGCAGAATCATGACACGAAAACAAGTTCAAGTAAGATCATCACTTGAAATAAGATTGTTATAGTTATAGAAATTGAACCAAAGTTTGAATATGATTATTACCTTGTATTAGAATAATAACCTACTGTAAGAAACAAAGATTTCTTGAGGTTGGATGATCACCTTACAAGATTGGAAGTGAGCTAGCAAACTTGAAAGTATTCTTGATTTTATGAAACTAGAACTTTTGGAATTTATGAAGAACACTTAGAACTTGAAGATAGAACTTGAGAGAGATCAATTAGATGAAGAAAATTGAAGAATGAAAGTGTTTGTAGGTGTTTTTGGTCGTTGGTGTATGGATTAGATATAAAGGATATGTAATTTTGTTTTCATGTAAATAAGTCATGAATGATTACTCATATTTTTGTAATTTTATGAGATATTTCATGCTAGTTGTCAAATGATGGTTCCCACATGTGTTAGGTGACTCACATGGGCTGCTAAGAGCTGATCATTGGAGTGTATATACCAATAGTACATACATCTAAAAGCTGTGTATTGTACGAGTACGAATACGGGTGCATACGAGTAGAATTGTTGATGAAACTGAACGAGGATGTAATTGTAAGCATTTTTGTTAAGTAGAAGTATTTTGATAAGTGTATTGAAGTCTTTCAAAAGTGTATAAATACATATTAAAACACTACATGTATATACATTTTAACTGAGTCGTTAAGTCATCGTTAGTCGTTACATGTAAGTGTTGTTTTGAAACCTTTAGGTTAACGATCTTGTTAAATGTTGTTAACCCAATGTTTATAATATCAAATGAGATTTTAAATTATTATATTATCATGATATTATCATGTATGAATATCTCTTAATATGATATATATACATTAAATGTCTTTACAACGATAATCGTTACATATATGTCTCGTTTAAAAATCATTAAGTTAGTAGTCTTGTTTTTACATATGTAGTTCATTGTTAATATACTTAATGATATGTTTACTTATCATAGTATCATGTTAACTATATATATATATCCATATATATGTCATCATATAGTTTTTACAAGTTTTAACGTTCGTGAATCACCGGTCAACTTGGGTGGTCAATTGTCTATATGAAACATATTTCAATTAATCAAGTCTTAACAAGTTTGATTATTTAACATGTTGGAAACATTTAATCATGTAAATATCAATCTCAATTAATATATATAAACATGGAAAAGTTCGGGTCACTACAGTACCTACCCGTTAAATAAATTTCGTCCCGAAATTTTAAGCTGTTGAAGGTGTTGACGAATCTTCTGGAAATAGATGCGGGTATTTCTTCTTCATCTGATCTTCACGCTCCCAGGTGAACTCGGGTCCTCTACGAGCATTCCATCGAACCTTAACAATTGGTATCTTGTTTTGCTTAAGTCTTTTAACCTCACGATCCATTATTTCGACGGGTTCTTCGATGAATTGAAGTTTTTCGTTGATTTGGATTTCATCTAACGGAATAGTGAGATCTTCTTTAGCAAAACATTTCTTTAAATTCGAGACGTGGAAAGTGTTATGTACAGCTGCGAGTTTTTGAGGTAACTCTAGTCGGTAAGCTACTGGTCCGATACGATCAATAATCTTGAATGGTCCAATATACCTTGGATTTAATTTCCCTCGTTTACCAAATCGAACAACGCCTTTCCAAGGTGCAACTTTAAGCATGACCATCTCTCCAATTTCAAATTCTATATCTTTTCTTTTAATGTCAGCGTAGCTCTTTTGTCGACTTTGGGCGGTTTTCAACCGTTGTTGAATTTGGATGATCTTCTCGGTAGTTTCTTGTATAATCTCCGGACCCGTAATCTGTCTATCCCCCACTTCACTCCAACAAATCGGAGACCTGCACTTTCTACCATAAAGTGCTTCAAACGGCGCCATCTCAATGCTTGAATGGTAGCTGTTGTTGTAGGAAAATTCTGCTAACGGTAGATGTCGATCCCAACTGTTTCCGAAATCAATAACACATGCTCGTAGCATGTCTTCAAGCGTTTGTATCGTCCTTTCGCTCTGCCCATCAGTTTGTGGATGATAGGCAGTACTCATGTCTAGACGAGTTCCTAATGCTTGCTGTAATGTCTGCCAGAATCTTGAAATAAATCTGCCATCCCTATCAGAGATAATAGAGATTGGTATTCCATGTCTGGAGATGACTTCCTTCAAATACAGTCGTGCTAACTTCTCCATCTTGTCATCTTCTCTTATTGGCAAGAAGTGTGCTGATTTGGTGAGACGGTCAACTATTACCCAAATAGTATCAAAACCACTTGCAGTCCTTGGCAATTTAGTGATGAAATCCATGGTAATGTTTTCCCATTTCTATTCCGGGATTTCGGGTTGTTGAAGTAGACCTGATGGTTTCTGATGCTCAGCTTTGACCTTAGAACACGTCAAACATTCTCCTACGTATTTAGCAACATCGGCTTTCATACCCGGCCACTAAAAATGTTTCTTGAGATCCTTGTACATCTTCCCCGTTCCAGGATGTATTGAGTATCTGGTTTTATGAGCTTCTCTAAGTACCATTTCTCTCATATCTCCAAATTTTGGTACCCAAATCCTTTCAGCCCTATACCGGGTTCCGTCTTCCCGAATATTAAGATGCTTCTCCGATCCTTTGGGTATTTCATCCTTTAAATTTCCCTCTTTTAAAACTCCTTGTTGCGCCTCCTTTATTTGAGTAGTAATGTTATTATGAATCATTATATTCATAGATTTTACTCGAATGGGTTCTCTGTCCTTCCTGCTCAAGGCATCGGCTACCACATTTGCCTTCCTCGGGTGGTAACGAATCTCAAAGTCGTAATCATTCAATAATTCAATCCACCTACGCTGCCTCATATTCAGTTGTTTCTGATTAAATATGTGTTGAAGACTTTTGTGGTCGGTATATATAATACTTTTGACCCCATATAAGTAGTGCCTCCAAGTCTTTAATGCAAAAACAACCGCGCCTAATTCCAAATCATGCGTCGTATAATTTTGTTCGTGAATCTTCAATTGTCTAGACGCATAAGCAATCACCTTCGTTCGTTGCATTAATACACAACCAAGACCTTGCTTTGATGCATCACAATAAATCACAAAATCATCATTCCCTTCAGGCAATGACAATATAGGTGCCGTAGTTAGCTTTTTCTTCAATAACTGAAACGCTTTCTCTTGTTCATCATTCCATTCAAATTTCTTCCCTTTATGCGTTAATGCAGTCAAGGGTTTTGCTATTCTGGAAAAGTCTTGGATGAACCTTCTGTAGTAACCAGCTAGTCCTAAAAACTGGCGTATGTGTTTCGGAGTTTTCGGGGTTTCCCACTTTTCAACAGTTTCTATCTTTGCCGGATCCACCTTAATACCTTCTTTGTTCACTATGTGACCGAGGAATTGAACTTCTTCCAACCAAAATGCACACTTTGAAAACTTAGCGTACAATTCTTCCTTCCTCAATACTTCTAACACCTTTCTCAAATGTTCACCGTGTTCTTGGTCATTCTTTGAGTAAATAAGTATGTCATCAATGAAAACAATGACAAACTTGTCAAGGTATGGTCCACACACTCGGTTCATAAGGTCCATGAACACAGCTGGTGCATTAGTTAAACCAAACGGCATGACCATAAACTCGTAATGACCGTAACGTGTTCTAAAAGCAGTCTTTGGAATATCATCTTCTTTCACCCGCATTTGATGATACCCAGAACGTAAGTCAATCTTTGAATAAACAGACGAGCCTTGTAGTTGATCAAATAAGTCTTCGATTCTCGGTAGTGGGTAGCGGTTCTTGATGGTAAGTTTGTTCAACTCTCGGTAGTCGATACACAACCTGAATGTACCATCTTTCTTCTTGACAAACAAAACAGGAGCTCCCCACGGTGATGTGCTTGGTCGAATGAAACCACGCTCTAAAAGTTCTTGTAATTGGCTTTGTAGTTCTTTCATCTCGCTGGGTGCGAGTCTGTAAGGAGCACGAGCTATTGGTGCAGCTCCTGGTACAAGATCTATTTGAAATTCAACGGATCGATGTGGGGGTAATCCCGGTAATTCTTTCGGAAATACATCAGGAAATTCTTTTGCGACGGGAACATCATTGATGCTCTTTTCTTTAGTTTGTACTTTCTCAACGTGTGCTAGAACAGCATAGTAACCTTTTCTTATTAGTTTTTGTGCCTTCAAATTACTAATAAGATGTAGCTTCGTGTTGCCCTTTTCTCCGTACACCATTAAGGGTTTTCCTTTTTCTCGTATAATGCGAATTGCATTTTTGTAACAAACGATCTCCGCTTTCACTTCTTTCAACCAGTCCATACCGATTATCACATCAAAACTCCCTAACTCTACTGGTATCAAATCAATCTTAAATGTTTCGCTAACCAGTTTAATTTCTCGATTCCGACATATATTATCTGCTGAAATTAATTTACCATTTGCTAATTCGAGTAAAAATTTACTATCCAAAGGCGTCAATGGACAACTTAATTTAGCACAAAAATCTCTACTCATATAGCTTCTATCCGCACCCGAATCAAATAAAACGTAAGCAGATTTATTGTCAATAAGAAACGTACCCGTAACAAGCTCCGGGTCTTCCTGTGCCTCTACCGCATTAATATTGAAAACTCTTCCACGGCCTTGTCCATTCGTGTTCTCCTGGTTCGGGCAATTTCTAATAATGTGGCCCAATTTTCCACATTTATAACAAACTACATTGGCATAACTTGCTCTGACACTACTTGCTCCGCCATTACTCGTTCCGACACCATTTGTTCCTTTCGTTCTATTAACCCCTGGTCCGTAGACCTCACACTTCGCCGCGCTATGACCATTTCTTTTACACTTGTTGCAAAATTTGGTGCAGAACCCCGAGTGATTCTTTTCACACCTTTGGCATAGCTGCTTCTGATTGTTGTTGTTGTTGTTGCGGTTATTATTGTTGTTGGGATGATTTTTGTAGTTGCTGTTGTTGTTGTTGTTGGGCCGTTTGTTGTAGTTGCGATTGATGTTGCGATTGTTGGGATAATTGTTGCGATTATTGTTGTAATTGCTGTTGTTGTTGTATTGGTGATTCTTATCACCGTTTTCCTCCCACTTTCTTTTGACTTGCTTCACATTGGCCTCTTCAGCAGTCTGTTCTTTAATTCTTTCTTCAATTTGGTTCACGAGTTTGTGAGCCATTCTACATGCCTGTTGTATGGAGGCGGGCTCGTGTGAACTTATATCTTCTTGGATTCTTTCCGGTAATCCTTTCACAAACGCGTCGATCTTCTCTTCCTCATCTTCGAATGCTCCCGGACACAATAGGCACAATTCTGTGAATCGTCTTTCGTACGTGGTAATATCAAATCCTTGGGTTCGTAACCCTCTAAGTTCTGTCTTGAGCTTATTGATCTCGGTTCTGGGACGGTACTTCTCGTTCATCAAGTGCTTGAATGCTGACCACGGTAGTGCGTACGCATCGTCTTGTCCCACTTGCTCTAGATAGGTATTCCACCATGTTAACGCAGAACCTGTGAAGGTATGCGTAGCGTACTTTACTTTGTCCTCTTCAGTACACTTACTTATGGCAAACACCGATTCGACCTTTTCGGTCCACCGTTTCAATTCGATCGGTCCTTCGGTTCCATCAAATTCCAAAGGTTTACAGGCAGTGAATTCTTTGTAGGTGCATCCTACACGATTTCCTGTACTGCTAGATCCAAGGTTATTGTTGGTATGTAGCGCAGCCTGTACTGCGGCTATGTTTGAAGCTAGAAAAGTACGGAATTCCTCTTCATTCATATTCACGGTGTGTCGAGTAGTCGGTGCCATTTCCTTCAAAATAGTTAAATGGAACAAGTTAATCATACAGAATATTAAGAGTAGTTAATATTATTTCGTAGCATAATATGAACTCATTTATAAAAGCTTTTTCTTCATATTAGCGTTTTATAAGTTTAAATTCGGGTAGTACCTACCCGTTAAGTTCATACTTAGTAGCTAATATACAATTCAACTACTACAATTCTATATGAAAAACTGATTATAATAATATTTCGCGTTCAAACTTTTATACAATATTTTACAAACTTACAATACCGCTTATTTTACATAAAGCATGAAATATAGCACACAATAACTTTGATACAAGATAGTTGTGAAGATAATTCTAGCTAGTACACAAGTCGTTCAGCAAAGGCAATAAAGACACGTAATTCATACGTCCAGAAACAAGTCATGCATTCTGGTTTTACTAGGACTACTTCCCATCCTTGGTCTTGTGCAACATAACCGTTATGGCCGTTGATAAGACAGCGTGTTGTAACGTCATCAAAGGGACGAGGGTTACGTAATGTCCAACAGTCCCGTAATAATCTAAAAACCTCATTTCTTACCCCAATTACCGACTCCGTCACTTGTGGAAACGTTTTGTTTAATAGTTGTAGCCCGATGTTCTTGTTCTCACTTTGGTGAGAAGCGAACATTACTAATCCGTAAGCATAACATGCTTCTTTATGTTGCATGTTAGCCGCTTTTTCTAAATCACGAAGTCCAATATTCGGATATATTGAGTCAAAATAATTTCTTAACCCGTTGCGTAAAATAGCATTTGGGTTCCCCACAATATATGCGTCAAAGTAAACACATCGTAACTTATGGGTTTTCCAATGTGATATCCCCCATCTTTCAAACGAAAGTCTCTTATAAACCAAGACATTCTTGGAACGTTCTTCGAATGTCTTACAAACTGATCTCGCCTTAAATAGTTGTGCCGAGGAATTCTGGCCGACTCTAGACAAGATTTCATCAATCATGTCTCCGGGTAGGTCTCTTAAAATATTGGGTTGTCTATCCATTTTGTGTTTTTAAACTGTAAAATAGACAAGAGTTAGATTCATAAAAAAATACTTATTAATACAAGCAATTTTTACATATATCATAAAGCATAAGAACACTATATTACATATATTACACCACACGAATACAACTATCTTATTCCGACTCGCTCGTTTCTTCTTCTTCGGTTTTGGTTCGTTTTGCCAAGTTTCTAGGGATATATGATGTTCCCCTAATACGAGCCGTCGTTGTCCACATTGGTTTAGAAAAACCTGGTGGTTTAGAGGTTCCCGGGTCATTGTTACAACTTAAGGACTTCGGGCGTTGACGATACATATAAAGTTCATCGGGATTGGAATTAGATTTCTCTATTTTTATGCCCTTTCCCTTATTATTTTCTTTTGCCTTTTTAAATTCAGTTGGGGTAATTTCTATAACATCATCGGAATTCTCGTCGGAATCCGATTCATCGGAGAATTGGTAATCCTCCCAATATTTTGCTTCCTTGGCGGAAACACCATTGGCCATAATTAACCTTGGTCGGTTGGTTGAGGATTTTCTTTTACTTAACCGTTTTATTATTTCCCCCTCCGGTTCTATTTCTTCATCCGGTTCCGATTCTTCTTCCGGTTCCGATTCTTCTTCCGGTTCCGACTCTTCTTCCGGTTCCTCTTCGGGAACTTGTGAATCAGTCCACGAATCATTCCAATTTACATTTGACTCTTCATTATTATTAGGTGAGTCAATGGGACTTGTTCTAGAGGTAGACATCTATCACATAATATCAAACGCGTTAAGAGATTAATATATCACATAATATTCACATGTTAAAAATATATAGTTTCCAACAAAATTTGTTAAGCAATCATTTTTCAAGTAAACACGGTCGAAGTCCAGACTCACTAATGCATTCTAACAAACTCGATAAGACACACTAATGAAAAATTCTGGTTCTCTAAGACCAACGCTCGGATACCAACTGAAATGTCCCGTTCTTATTGATTAAAAACGTTCCATATTAATTGATTTCGTTGCGAGGTTTTGACCTCTATATGAGACGTTTTTCAAAGACTGCATTCATTTTTAAAACAAACCATAACCTTTATTTCATAAATAAAGGTTTAAAAAGCTTTACGTAGATTATCAAATAATGATAATCTAAAATATCCTGTTTACACATGACCATTACATAATGGTTTACAATACAAATATGTTACATCGAAATCAGTTTCTTGAATGCAGTTTTTACACAATATCATACAAACATGGACTCCAAATCTTGTCCTTATTTTAGTATGCAACAGCGGAAGCTCTTAATATTCACCTGAGAATAAACATGCTTTAAACGTCAACAAAAATGTTGGTGAGTTATAGGTTTAACCTATATATATCAAATCGTAACAATAGACCACAAGATTTCATATTTCAATACACATCCCATACATAGAGATAAAAATCATTCATATGGTGAACACCTGGTAACCGACATTAACAAGATGCATATATAAGAATATCCCCATCATTCCGGGACACCCTTCGGATATGATATAAATTTCGAAGTACTAAAGCATCCGGTACTTTGGATGGGGTTTGTTAGGCCCAATAGATCTATCTTTAGGATTCGCGTCAATTAGGGTGTCTGTTCCCTAATTCTTAGATTACCAGACTTAATAAAAAGGGGCATATTCGATTTCGATAATTCAACCATAGAATGTAGTTTCACGTACTTGTGTCTATTTTGTAAATCATTTATAAAACCTGCATGTATTCTCATCCCAAAAATATTAGATTTTAAAAGTGGGACTATAACTCACTTTCACAGATTTTTACTTCGTCGGGAAGTAAGACTTGGCCACTGGTTGATTCACGAACCTATAACAATATATACATATATATCAAAGTATGTTTAAAATATATTTACAACACTTTTAATATATATTGATGTTTTAAGTTTATTAAGTCAGCTGTCCTCGTTAGTAACCTACAACTAGTTGTCCACAGTTAGATGTACAGAAATAAATCGATAAATATTATCTTGAATCAATCCACGACCCAGTGTATACGTATCTCAGTATTGATCACAACTCAAACTATATATATTTTGGAATCAACCTCAACCCTGTATAGCTAACTCCAACATTCACATATAGAGTGTCTATGGTTGTTCCGAAATATATATAGATGTGTCGACATGATAGGTCGAAACATTGTATACGTGTCTATGGTATCTCAAGATTACATAATATACAATACAAGTTGATTAAGTTATGGTTGGAATAGATTTGTTACCAATTTTCACGTAGCTAAAATGAGAAAAATTATCCAATCTTGTTTTACCCATAACTTCTTCATTTTAAATCCGTTTTGAGTGAATCAAATTGCTATGGTTTCATATTGAACTCTATTTTATGAATCTAAATAGAAAAGTATAGGTTTATAGTTGGAAAAATAAGTTACAAGTAGTTTTTGTAAAGGTAGTCATTTCAGTCGAAAGAACGACGTGTAGATGACCATTTTAGAAAACATACTTCCACTTTGAGTTTAATCATAATTTTTGGATATAGTTTCATGTTCATAATAAAAATCATTTTCTCAGAATAACAACTTTAAAATCAAAGTTTATCATAGTTTTTAATTAACTAACCCAAAACAGCCCGCGGTGTTACTACGACGGCGTAAATCCGGTTTTACGGTGTTTTTCGTGTTTTCAGGTTTTAAATCATTAAGTTAGCATATCATATAGATATAGAACATGTGTTTAGTTGATTTTAAAAGTCAAGTTAGAAGGATTAACTTTTATTTGCGAACAAGTTTAGAATTAACTAAACTATGTTCTAGTGATTACAAGTTTAAACCTTCGAATAAGATAGCTTTATATGTATGAATCGAATGATGTTATGAACATCATTACTACCTTAAGTTCCTTGGATAAACCTACTGGAAAAGAGAAAAATGGATCTAGCTTCAATGGATCCTTGGATGGCTCGAAGTTCTTGAAGCAGAATCATGACACGAAAACAAGTTCAAGTAAGATCATCACTTGAAATAAGATTGTTATAGTTATAGAAATTGAACCAAAGTTTGAATATGATTATTACCTTGTATTAGAATGATAACCTACTGTAAGAAACAAAGATTTCTTGAGGTTGGATGATCACCTTACAAGATTGGAAGTGAGCTAGCAAACTTGAAAGTATTCTTGATTTTATGAAACTAGAACTTTTGGAATTTATGAAGAACACTTAGAACTTGAAGATAGAACTTGAGAGAGATCAATTAGATGAAGAAAATTGAAGAATGAAAGTGTTTGTAGGTGTTTTTGGTCGTTGGTGTATGGATTAGATATAAAGGATATGTAATTTTGTTTTCATGTAAATAAGTCATGAATGATTACTCATATTTTTGTAATTTTATGAGATATTTCATGCTAGTTGCCAAATGATGGTTCCCACATGTGTTAGGTGACTCACATGGGCTGCTAAGAGCTGATCATTGGAGTGTATATACCAATAGTACATACATCTAAAAGCTGTGTATTGTACGAGTACGAATACGGGTGCATACGAGTAGAATTGTTGATGAAACTGAACGAGGATGTAATTGTAAGCATTTTTGTTAAGTAGAAGTATTTTGATAAGTGTATTGAAGTCTTTCAAAAGTGTATAAATACATATTAAAACACTACATGTATATACATTTTAACTGAGTCGTTAAGTCATCGTTAGTCGTTACATGTAAGTGTTGTTTTGAAACCTTTAGGTTAACGATCTTGTTAAATGTTGTTAACCCAATGTTTATAATATCAAATGAGATTTTAAATTATTATATTATCATGATATTATCATGTATGAATATCTCTTAATATGATATATATACATTAAATGTCTTTACAACGATAATCGTTACATATATGTCTCGTTTAAAAATCATTAAGTTAGTAGTCTTGTTTTTACATATGTAGTTCATTGTTAATATACTTAATGATATGTTTACTTATCATAGTATCATGTTAACTATATATATATATCCATATATATGTCATCATATAGTTTTTACAAGTTTTAACGTTCGTGAATCACCGGTCAACTTGGGTGGTCAATTGTCTATATGAAACATATTTCAATTAATCAAGTCTTAACAAGTTTGATTATTTAACATGTTGGAAACATTTAATCATGTAAATATCAATCTCAATTAATATATATAAACATGGAAAAGTTCGGGTCACTAAAAAAATTATGTACAAGGACACTTGGCATAATTGATAACAGAGTATTAAAACCTTGGGTTACACTCAGTCGACATCCTGGTGTAATTATTAAACAAAGTATTAAAATGTTGTTACAGTTTAAGTCCCCAATTAGTTGGAATATTTGACTTCGGGTATAAGGATAATTTGACGAGGACACTCGCACTTTATATTTATGACTGATGGACTGTTATGGACAAAAATCAGACGGACATATTAAATAATCCAGGACAAAGGACAATTAACCCATGGGCATAAAACTAAAATCAACACGTCAAACATCATGATTACGGAAGTTTAAATAAGCATAATTCTTTTATTTCATATTTAATTTCCTTTATTTTATATTTAATTGCACTTCTAATTATCGCACTTTTATTTATTATTATTGTATTTAATTGCACTTTTAATTATCGTACTTTTTAATTATCGCACTTTTATTTATCGCAATTTCATTATCGTTATTTACTTTACGCTTTAAATTAAGTCTTTTATTTATTTTTAATATTTTACATTTGGTTTTAACTGCGACTAAAGTTTTTAAAATCGACAAACCGGTCATTAAACGGTAAAAACCCCCCTTTATAATAATAATATTACTTATATATATTTGTATTTTTATAAATTTAAACTAATATAGCGTTAAGCTTTGTGAAAAAGATTCTCCGTGGAACGAACCGGACTTACTAAAAACTACACTACTGTACGATTAGGTACACTGCCTATAAGTGTTGTAGCAAGGTTTAAGTATATCCATTCTATAAATAAATAAATATCTTGTGTAAAATTGTATCATATTTAATAGTATTTCCTTGTAAAATATAAGCTATTTTATATACACCTCGCATAACATCAAGTATTTTTGGCGCCGCTGCCGGGGAACTTAAACGCCGAAAGCGCAACGCTAATAAAAAGAAAAAAAAATTTTATTTTTAGTTTGCTAATATAAAAAAAATACGCTTTGGTAAAAATATGTTTTAAATATTCAAAAATATAAAAAGAAAAACAAAAATATAAATATTTTTAAGAATTTATTAAATATTTAAGTTTTATAAAGTTTCTTTATTTTTATTTTATAAAAATATAAGTTTTATTTAAATATTTTGTTTTTATTTTAAACATAAAATAAAAAACCGAAAAAAGAAAAAAAAAACATTTATAAATCTAGTTTTAAGAGTTTTATTTATAAAATTATAAAATATTTCTATTTTTATTTTAGGTTTTAAAATATAAGTTTTATTAAATTTATATAAATATATTTTATTTAAAACAGAAAAATAAATAAATAAAATATAAATAAAACTGACCTGTTGAATTTTGACCTGCATCTCTTCTGAGCCTGAACCCTCCGCGACTCGCGGAGTTATTGAACCGGACCGACCGCGACTCGTGGAGCCGTCTGACACGGGCCACACAGGAACCCTTACAACATTAATTACGGGATAATTATTATTATTATTATTAATTTTAAAACCTAATTAGGGTTTGATTAGTTAATTAATTTTAATTAATTTAGTTTTATTTATTTAATTTGTAATATTAAGTATATTTAGTTTTATTAATATATAAAAATTAATAGTTTTATAAAATAAATAATATAAAAATAATATTTTTATAAAAAATTGTACTTTTTTTACAACCTTTAGTATTTTTTTATATTTTGTCCCTTTTTATTTGTTTTTAGCGTAACTTTTGTGTTTTTCGCTAGTTTTTAGTTTTAAACTTAATTTTTGCCATAGTTATTTTTATTTATAGATTTTTAGGCTTTGTCGTAAAATCCCTTAAGTGCTTTTTCTTTAGACTAAGATCTAGGTGCTTTAGAATTTTGTGACGCCTTTTTAAATTTTAGTGTTTTTTTTTTAAGTTATTGTCATTTGGGATATAGTTTTACTTGTAAGCTTTAATATTTTTAGACACCTTTTACTATCAATTATCATTCCAATTAGTAATCTCAATTTGCGATTATAATTTTAAGTTAGTGGTAGTAATAAGGTTGGGTTAGTCGAGTGTTTTTAAGTTTTAAAGTCATTTTTTTTTCTTTCGTATTTTTCGACGCCTTTTATTTATCGACCTTTTTCGATGCGCTCTTTTTCTTTATTATTTCTCATCATTCTAGTTTTTAGGACTTAGAATTTTTTCTACTTCTTATCTATACTTCTTAAAATTACGAAAATTTATTTTAAGTGGTTAAATTGATAGACATCAAAATTTTCTGGTTCGTAGTAATAGTTGGATTTGTACGTGGACCGGGTTATTTTAGCCAAACAGTCCTCAATTATATTGAGACCAAACGAATCCTGCCCCTCTGCTGCATCTTTTGGCTATTCGAAACGTGGACAAAATCAGAAAAGTCTATTAATTGGATAACTTATATAATTTTTCTTTCCTTTTAAAAACTAATAGGATATTCAGTGAATGCACCGAGCAAGACGTTCATCACCTTTTGTACGTTCACCACCTGTAACTAGATCAAGACATCTAGCAAATATTACCGCCGTTGATTTTCCTTTAGAATCGTCATCTAGTCGACCAAGTACTCCAATTCAAATTTCCGATAATCCATTTTTTGAACCCGACCTCACAATTGAGAATCCGGATAATATTCAGGGACAATTCATAGATCCCGAACCATTAAATTTTCCTCCGGAACCACCAATCATACAAACATAGATTGTTGAGGAACGAACCATTAAATCAGAATCCTCTAGTGATTCGGATTCAACAAATTCAATTATGGAGAATCTGGAACCTTTAAGTATGGAAGACCGAATGAGAGCTAAACGCACTGGCCAAGGTCACGCAATTACTCATCCTGACATTAATGCGCCAGATTATGAAATCAAAGGACAAATTCTACATATGGTGACTAATCAATGCCAATTTAGTGGTGCGCCGAAGGAAGATCCAAATGAACATCTTCGTACCTTTAATAGGATCTGCACACTATTTAAAATAAGAGAAGTTGAGGATGAACAGATATATCTCATGTTATTTCCCTGGACTTTAAAGGGAGAAGCCAAAGATTGGTTGGAATCGTTACCTGAAGGGGCGATTGATACATGGGACGTTTTAGTTGAAAAATTTCTTAAACAATTCTTTCCGGCATCTAAAGTCGTAAGACTTCAAGGAGAAATTGTTACGTTCACACAGAAGCCAAATGAAACTCTATATGAGGCGTGGACAAGATTTGGAAAGTTATTAAGAGGATTTCCGCAACATGGTTTAGATACCTGTCAAATAGTACAAATATTCTACCAAGGATGCGACATCACTACAAGGAAAGACATAGATATTGCAGCTGGTGGTTCCATTATGAAGAAAACCGAAACTGATGCTTACAAAATTATTGATAACACTGCTTCCCACTCACATGAGTGGCACCAAGAAAAAGATATCGTTAGATCATCTAAAGCAGCTAGAGCCGATTCTAGCCATGACTTAGATTCCATTTCTGCAAAGATAGATGCTGTCGAGAGACTAATGGAAAAGATGACTAAAGATATCCACTCAATACGAATTAGTTGTGAGCAGTGTGGAGGACCACATTTGACAAAAGATTATCTCAGTATTGAATTAACAATGGAACAAAGAGAGAATATTTCATACATAAACCAAAGGCTTGGAAATAATTATCAGAATAATTATCAACCGCCAAGACTTATTTACAATCAAAACCAGAATTATAACCGAAATATTCCATACAACAACCAACAAGGTCCTAGCAATCAACAAGTATCCAATAATACTTACAATCAGCAAAGACCTAATTTTCAAAAC
Source organism: Rutidosis leptorrhynchoides (assembly GCF_046630445.1). Lineage (NCBI taxonomy): Eukaryota > Viridiplantae > Streptophyta > Magnoliopsida > Asterales > Asteraceae > Rutidosis > Rutidosis leptorrhynchoides. The sequence continues at coordinate 212,468,967 of NC_092333.1, forward strand.
AAACCACCACAAACTGATGATAAAAAGCCGAATTTAGAAGATATGATGACGAAGCTAGTTGAAACTCAAACGCAGTTTTTCACATCTCAAAAACAAACTAATGAACAAAATGCTCAAGCATTTAGAAATCAACAAGCTTCTATTCAAAACTTGGAACAAGAAGTAAGTAACCTAGCAAGGTTAATAGGTGAAAGAAAACCGGGAAGTTTACCTAGTGATACAAATGCTAACCCCCGGAATGAAACAGCTAAAGCCATTACCACAAGAAGTGGTACAACACTTAAACCACCTGAAATACCTGTAACTTCTGATGAAGCTATTCCTACTCCACAAGAACCACAACCTGATCAAGATAAGGAAAAAGAATCGGTAGTTGAAAAGGTTAATGAAGATAACACAGCTAAGGATAAACCTTATGTTAAACCATACTAACCACCACTTCCTTACCCGAGGAAAATGAAGAAAGAGAAACTTGAAGCCGAGCAATCCAAATTCTTGGATATGTTTAAACAGATAAATGTAAATCTTCCTTTCATTGATGTGATTTCAGGAATGCCTAGATATGCTAAATTCTTGAAAGATCTAATCACAAATAGAAAGAAAATGGAAGAACTCTCGGCCGTTACTATGAATGCTAATTGTTCAGCAGTGCTGTTGAATAAGATACCAGAAAAATTATCTGATCCAGGAAGTTTCACAATTCCATATTTTCTGGGTAGTCTTAGTTCAATAGAAGTATTGGCAGACTTAGGTGCTAGTATAAATTTAATGCCGTATTCACTATACGCTAAACTAGACCTTGGAGAATTGAAACCAACAAGAATAAGCATACAACTAGCCGATCGATCAATAAAATATCCTAAAGGGATAATGGAGAACATGCTAGTTAAAGTTGGTACTTTAGTATTTCCAGTAGATTTTGTTGTTCTGGACATGGAAGAAGATTCTCAAGTTCCTCTCATATTAGGAAGACCATTCTTAAACACGGCTAAAGTAATGATAGACGTGTTTGGTAAGAAACTGACCCTAAGTATAGAGGATGAGAGTGTTACCTTTTCAGTTGATAGAGCAATGCAACAACCGTAATCTGCAGATGATACATGTTATTATATTCAAACTATAGATTCACATGCAGAATTGTTGGAAGAATTTCCAGAATTACAAGGAACAGGAGAATGTTCTTTAGGAGAAGGAACTAAACCAATTGATGAAGCTGAAATGTTAGCTACACTAATAGCTAATGGATATGAACCAACAACAGAAGAAATTCAAATGCTAAAAGAAGAAGACAGATATCGATATAAATCATCGATAGAAGAACCACCGACATTAGAATTAAAGCCACTTCCAAACCATTTGGAATACACTTATTTACATGGTGAATCTGAATTACCTTCTTCTCTTACTGAAAATGAGAAATCACAACTCATTTCTGTGTTGAAAGCTCATAAACCAGCCATTGCATGGAAGATTCATGATATTAAAGGAATAAGTCCTTCGTATTGCACACATAAAATCCTTATGGAAGAAGGTCATAAAACGTATGTGCAACGCCAACGAAGACTAAATCCGAATATGCAAGATGTTGTTAAAAAAGAAATAATTAAACTGCTAGATGCAGGTTTAATTTATCCAATTTCTGATAGTCCATGGGTAAGCCCAGTTCAATGCGTGCATAAGAAGGGTGGCATGACTGTCATTACAAATGAGAAAAATGAGCTTATTTCTACTAGGACTGTAACAGGATGGTGTGTATGTATTGATTATAGAAAATTAAATGACGCCACCAGAAAAGATCACTTTCCCTTACCTTTTATTGATCAAATGTTGAAAAGATTAGCCGGAAATAGTTACTATTGTTTTCTTGTTGGTTTTTCCGGATATTTTCAAATTACAATAGCACCCGAAGATCAAGAGAAAACCACGTTCACGTGCCCTTATGGTACTTTTGCTTACAAACGCATGCCATTTAGACTTTGCAACGCCCCTGCAACCTTTCAAAGGTGTATGATGGCGATTTTTCACGACATGATAGAAGAATGCATGGAAGTTTTCATGGATGACTTTTCAGTCTTCGGTGATACATTTGAATCATGTCTAGCTAATCTTGAACGAATGCTGATTAGATGCGAACAATCAAATCTAGTACTTAATTGGGAGAAATGCCATTTCATGGTTAAAGAAGGCATCGTTCTTGGACATAAAATTTCAAAAGAAGGAATTGAAGTGGATAGAGCTAAAGTAGATGTAATTGCTAAACTTCCACATCCCACCAATGTTAGAGGAGTTAGGAGTTTTCTAGGGCATGCCGGTTTTTACCGACGTTTCATAAAAGATTTTTCTAAAATTGCCACTCCTATGAATAAACTCCTAGAAAAAGATGCTCCATTCATCTTTTCAGATGAATGCATCAAATCTTTTAATATTCTTAAAGAGAAACTCACTAATGCACCGATCATGATAACACCAAATTGGAATCTACCGTTTGAACTAATGTGCGATGCAAATGATTTTGCAATGGGAGCCGTTTTAGGACAAAGGATTGAAAAACGATTTCAACCTATATATTATGCTAGTAAGACGTTACAAGGAGCACAAACGAATTACACAACTACTGAAAAAGAACTCCTTGCTATTGTCTTTACTTTTGACAAATTTCGTTCATATCTCGTTCTAGCAAAAACGGTGGTCTATACCGACCATTCTGCTCTTAGATACCTATTTTCGAAACAAGATGCCAAACCAAGATTAATCCATTGGATCTTACTCTTACAAGAGTTTGATATTGAAATCCGAGATAAAAAAGGAGCAGAAAATCTCGCCGCTGATCATCTTTCTCGTCTTGAAAATCCCGAATTAGAAGTTCTAAATGAATCGGCCATACAAGACAACTTTCCTGATGAATATCTATTGAAGATAGAATATAATGAAATTCCATGGTTTGCAGACTATGCAAACTATTTAGTATGTGGATTCCTTGAAAAAGGATTATCGTACCAAAAACGAAAGAAATTCTTCAGTGATATAAAACACTATTTCTGGGAAGATCCACATCTGTTTAAAAGTTGTCCAGATGGAATAATATGCCGATGTGTATTCGGAGATGAAGCTAGTAAAATTTTAAACCATTGTCACACAGGACCAACAGGAGGGCACTATGGGCCTCAACTAACAGCAAGAAAAGTTTATGATGCTGGATTCTATTGGCCTACAATTTACAAAGACGCACACCTTCTTTGCAAATCCTGTGATGCTTGTCAAAGAGCCGGAAAAATAAGTCAACGTGATGAAATGCCACAAAATGTCATTCAAGTATGTGAAGTATTTGACATTTGGGGTATTGACTTTATGGGTCCATTTCCAAAATCTCATAATAATCTTTATATTCTCGTAGCCATTGATTATGTATCTAAATGGGTGGAAGCACAAGCTCTCCCAACTAACGATGCACGAGTTGTAGTCAACTTTTTAAAACGTCTTTTTGCAAGGTTTGGAACACCGAAAGCTTTAATAAGTGATCGGGGTACTCATTTCTGTAATAATCAACTTAAGAAAGTTCTCAAAAGATATGGAGTAACTCATAAAATCTCCACCGCATATCATCCACAAACAAGTGGACAAGTTGAAAATACCAACCGAGCTTTAAAACGTATTCTAGAGAAAACCGTAGGATCAAATCCGAAGGAATGGTCCATTAAATTGGAGGATGCACTCTGGGCTTTTAGAACAGCCTACAAAACTCCAATTGGAACCACACCTTTTAAACTCGTCTACGAAAAAGCATGTCATCTTCCAGTAGAAATTGAACACAAAGCATTTTGGGCTTTGAAGACATGTAATCTTGATTTACATGAAGCTGGACGTCTACAGTTAAGTCAACTAAACGAATTAGAAGAATTAAGACTTGAAGCATACGAAAATTCGTTAATCTATAAAGAAAGAACGAAGAAATGGCATGATAAAAGAATTAGAAGTTCAAAAGAATTTAAAGAAGGAGACAGAGTTCTTCTTTTCAATTCACGATTCAAGCTATTTCCTGGAAAATTGAAATCAAGATGGTCTGGACCATTCATAGTCAAAAGAGTTTTCCCATACGTTACGATAGAATTAATAAATTCAAATGGAATTGAATTTAAAGTTAATGGTCACAGAGTTAAACATTACATAGATAATCCGATGGAAGTCGACAACGAAGTTAATCACAATTTCAATACCACAGCTAACTAAGTGTGGGGAGAATCAAGTCTTTAAAGGATAATATGTATTTCTGTTAGAGTTAGATTTTCTGTTTTCGTGTAGTTCTCGAAAATGGAACCCGAATGGTCTTTCCCTAGCAGACCCTAAAGAACTAGTCTTCTCCCCCCATTCTGAATTTTTATTTTTTTAGGTTTTTACGAAATGAAGACTGCCTGTGAACTAAACCATGGTCTAATGCTACACGCTTTGATCACTAAACTTTAATAATGACACACTTTCGAGTGAAATAGTATCAGTAATCAGAGAAAGATTGGACGGAGTAAGAAAAGAATCTAGATGCGAAGATAATGAGTTACAATTTGGTAAAGGAAAATCAAAATCCGCAGCGAAAAGAAGAGCACGACACCTTGAAAGATGTCACAAATGCGGAAAATGGTCACATGGAGGTAAATGTTCAAATAATCAAACCTATTCAAACACCGAATTTGTTACTTTATGCAGAGACGGACCGTTCATATGTTTAGAAGAAAAAACACTGAATGCTCGAGGTTACGCCTTTGTAGCTATGGAAAACCAATTAAACCGACTATCTTATGAGTGGGATAGATCATATCACTAAGAATACTATCTCACAGGTAAGTCTGTACAGTTTTTATTTTTTTTTATTTTCATTTTTTACCTTTTGATAATAAACGCTAATTTGTTCAAAGTATTAAATTGGTATTGAATAAAATTAGGTTTGGCGATCGAAATTATTGATATCATACAAAAATTTATTACATCACTGCGAAATTTAACGTTTATTCTTAAGGTATATATCTTTAATCAATCAACTCAAAATATTTCAAAAATTCGTCATGAGTTAAATTAGGTCATGGAATCGAAATTACTTTACCGAAAAGAGGGGCGCATATTTTTGATAATATCTGATTGATTAAAGTGGGATAAAATCTAAAAAGATTTTTAATTTATTTTTACTTTGTTTTTAAAATTAATATTAAAATAATATTGTAAACTTTTTAAAATCAATATACTTAAAATTGTAAATATTTGAAAAATTAATATTTTTAATATAAGTTTGCATGTATAAAAACAAAAATATAATTTAAGTTTGGTGTGAATTTATAATATTAATTTTTAAATTAAGTTTGGTGTGAATTTTTAATTTTTTAAAATATGAATTTTTAATTTTATGCATTTTAAATTTAAGTGGTGTGAATTTAAAAACAAAAATTTACTTTATTTCGCTAAGTTAAAAATATAATTTTTAAAATTCGTCGTAAGTTGAAGACTAGGTCTTTGAACCGAAATTGCTTTACCCGAGGGCGGGATGAGAACTTTTATTATCATTATTTTTAAACTTATTGACTTAAAGTATGCCAAAAACATTAAAAAATCCAAAAATCTTTGCATTTAAAACAATCGCTACAAAAAGACAAATTTTAAAATTTTGTCGAAGGACGGACTAGGACATCGATCCAAAACGACCTCGTCCTAAAACAAAGGAAAACAAAATTTTAAATTTATTTTATATTTGTTTTATAAGTTAAGGCTTATATAAAAAAAAAACCCAAACACCGCGACTCGCGGAGTTTGAAAGAGTCAAATGCCGCGACTCGAGGAGAGACCAAAACCCAGAAAAAAATAAAACGAGCTGAACAGCTCAGTTGCACACGCCCACCCACTCCAAACTGCGCAAACACCCGAAAAACACACACCAAATTCGCAATTTTTGACCGTTTATCATCAAATCTTTTACTAAAATCATGTTGAGAAGGATGCTATCAAGGAATTACTCAAGGAAAACGGTAAATTTCTACACCTAAACACCATTTAATCCAAAAATTAGTGTTCTTGAGCAATTTTTTCCCCAATTCGATTTTAATGCTTTTTAGTGTAATTATGCTTAAATTGCTTGTGTATTATGCTTGTATAACCTAGATTGATGCTATTTAACATGATTAGAAGCCTTAAACTTCAAATTTTGAGTAATCTAGGGTTTGTGTTCTTGAACAAATTTGGGGCTTTTTGATATAAACAGGTTATGGCCAATTTTTGTCATGAATTGTTGCTAAATTAAGTAGTGTAACATGTTTAGGTAGTTAAATGATCCAAACTTTGAGCCTAAGCATGATTTTGAGAATTAAAGTGGACTTTTTCAAGTCTAAAATTCATGAACTTGATTTTTGAGAGATAATGCCATTTGAAACTTGTTTAATTGCTAGTAATGATTATTTTGACATGTTATTTGAGTTGAATGCTTATGAACTTGGTGAACATTTTCGTATATGCTTATTTGAAAAAGTGTAGATTTGATAAGAATATGAAAATGAGCTTATGTTTGATATAAATTGAACATGTCATTGTAATTATTTTGATTGATGATTTTGCTGACACTAATGCATATTTGGATGCACAAAAATTGTGTTTGATGTGTTTTGCAGACTGAAAGGGGTGAATCTTCATCCCAAGCTCGCAATGCTCCTGCTGAGAATGCGGAACAACAGGAGGTGGATAAATACTACAAACAAGATATACCTCATCCAGTTATGACATTTTCTGATATGCACTTGGAAGATTTGCACCCGAACTTGAGATTTGACAGACTTAGGATAGATTATCCAAAATACCAAAGGGGCTTGCATACTCTTCATTCTAAAGCTGTTGAAGTACCTAGGGTAATAGAATGGGCACCGTTAGAAGCAGTAGAATTAGCCGGGCCAATTAGGGAATTACTTACACAGAGGTATGGTAATTCTACTTTTAACGATTGTGTACGTTTATTCAACATGCGTAGACCTGTATATAAAGTATGGTGTGAAGAATTATTGTGTAGTATAGAAATAAATGATCGGGTAGCTAGTTTAACCGATCGATCTTTTATTAGATTTTTGTTAGGAGGTTAATGCGCCACATGTCTTTACTAGACATGGCTTAGGCCTTACGTATATATACGCCTGAGGAGTTAGCATCTGCCGATTGTAGAGGGTTGATATTAAATGGTAGGAAAATTGATGAAAATTTTGATACGCATGGTGTATGGAGTCAAATGACTAGCCATCACCGATTTAAAGGGGGAAATTACTCTTATTTGGATATAGATAGAGCAGAGTTAAGAGTAATTCATAGGTTTTTAGCTAATTCGATTACACAAAGAGGTAAGAATAAGGAAAAGGTAAATGAACAGGATTTGTTTTACCATATGTGTATTCGAGACCCACAAAGCGCTGTAAGTATACCTTATTGTGTGAGTTATTATTTATCAGCTATGGTTAGGGGGATGAGACCGCATAGCATAATAGGAGGTGGTATATTTATTACTTTGATTGCTGAATATCTCGGTGTGGATATAAGTCGGGGGGGGGATTATTAGTTGAAGAACCAGAACCCCGCGATACAATAGGTTTAAATGTATACCATGGTGCGAAGGTTTTGAAGAGGCGAAATAACGCCGCAGTACAATACCATGGTAGACATCCACAGGTTGAGAGAAACCAACAGCCAGGTAATGTGGGAGGAGGAAATGAAATGACAGAAATGCAAAGGTTTATAGCTTCACAAGAGTATGAAAATGCTAGACATCGAGCATTTGAAGATTGGCAAGTTCATCAAAACCAAATCATAGCTCATTGCCAACATGTAGGTAGAAACTATATTCCTACTCCATCGCCCGTATTTCCTCCCTGGTCTATAGAGATCCAACCACCGTATCCTACGTATAACCCAGCCGAAGCATTCTATAACACATACGGTTATGCATGGAACCCCTACTGGTATCAGTATCATCCTAGTCTACTTAGTTTTATTTATTTTATTATTTGTAATGTTGATACATTTAATACTTATGTTAATATTGTAATAGTTTTTATAATTTTATAATTTTTTATTTATTTATTAGATTTTAATAATTTTTGAATGTGGGATAATATACCAAACTTCAAAAATATGTATATATGTTTGCAGTTTATCTTATGTACACAACAGGGTAAAACAACGCATTTTCAAAGACTGTCATTAAGTTCAGCAAAAGCAACTAATTTTGACGACAAGATGCAAAATATATGTGAAATAACAACGAGAAGGAATGAACAAATGATGTGCACCATTTATCATTCAAAACAAACAACAATATGTTTGGAAAATTTGGTAAAATTTAATCATTTCTACGCTAATCACCCTCAATAATTTAAATTGTTACTGATTTCTTGCAAATGAGGGCATTGCAAGATCTTAAGTGTGGGAAGGGGTTAAATTCTTTCGGATTTTTAAAATTTTTATCTTAAACACTTGGTTTCCATTAAAAATACTAGTAAAGCAGTAGTTGTATTAGAATCTAGTGCTCTCTGATAATAAAGAACAGCCCTAGTCTTATATACTGACTACCCAATTCTAGTAAAATTTTTCAAAATTTTCAATTAAATGAACTCAAAATCATGTTTATACATATTTATGAACGATAAAACTAGGTGTTAAGACCGAAATTATTGTTACCTTGGAAAGGACATAAATTGAGAAACAAACCAAAATGTTAGAATTCATTTAAAATGGAATAGAGGACAATAAAAAGGAAAATAAAAGCCAAGTGTGGGAAAAATTACCAAGTTATCTTAAACATATGTCACATATTTCTGTAACAAATAACTGAAAATACTTTTGCTTTGGACTAAACTAAACTGTTTTACCCGATGAAAGAAAAGAAGAGATGGATCTACACGATGAATCAATTCCATCATTAAAAGGAAGTAAAGTCTTCCGAAAAAGAAACGCGCTTCTTGATTTAGGTCAGGAAGTTGTCGTCCAGACCAGCTGTAGGTTGACGAAAAATCTAGAAAAGTCATCTCTAAAATCAGCAGGAAATCCACGGACCTCAGCATAAAACAGGATCGCCAAGTGGTCAGATTTATCCTAGCCATGAGAAGGATTTATCTCGTAAAATGGGGGGCACCGTGCAAATTAGCTGGATAAGACTAATGAATCAGATCCCCAGAAAGGATAATCTCCTTAAAGATCAAAAATCAGCTTTTAAGATTGATATTACTCAATCCTTGAGATTGACCTTAAAGATTGAGAATTCAAACTCATGGAATTCAATGATATCTAAACTCGAGCTTGAACGAGAAAATATTTTGATCAAATTATAAACCGATTTGTTTTCTGAAAACCCATTTTCAATGCGTTCATTACCTTTGAACGTAAAATCCTAGGAATTCACCTGGAATTCATTAGGTCACCTGAACTAAATCGGGTGTCAACCGTAAGAACGGTGGTTGCATAGCATGGTCAAAGACAGGACCTTGTTCCAGACCGAAAAATTATAAGGGTGAGCTTTACTATTGCTCCTACAAAGGATAGTAATTGCGTCCGACACGTTTTAGACCATAATTAAAAGCATGTCAGGGGACATTGCCTTAACAGTTGCTTGTTCAACGCTTTCCTTTACAACCGGACGGTAGTTTACCGAAAGGTAATATACGGAGCAAGTATACTGGACGTGTTGCTTTCCTAATACAAGGTTAGCAAGTGGGTGACACAAAACCATAAGTTTTGAGCTAAAATTTTCAAATCTAAAACCCACCAAACCCACAAAAATATTTTACAAACACCGGTGAAGGGTTATTCCGGAAAACTAATCTAGGGTAAAAGCTAGATTAAAATTTTCAAAAGATCAAATGTTTTCATAAAGATCCAATTTCCTTAAAGGATCTAAATTTTATAATCATGTGGGACTGTAAACCATATCGTTACTACCATTGTTTATATCACCGTATAGAAATCACTGATGTACAAAGTGTGAAGAATAAATAAGTGATTCTAGTATTTCAAGACTATATTGCTTGAGGACAAGCAAGACTCAAGTGTGGGAATATTTGATAATGCTAAAAACGAACATATATTTCATAGCATTATTCCTCAAGAAAGACAAGCTTTTAGTTGCAATTGTTCTATTTACAAGTGATATTCGTTTAAATAATAAAAGGTGAAGACAAAAGGCAGATTCGACGAATTGAAGACGCAAACGACCAAAAAGCTCAAAAGTACAAAATACAATCAAAGAGGTTCCAATTATTGATAAGAAACGTCTCGAAATTACAAGAGTACAAGATTCAAAACGCAAAGTACAAGATATTAAATTATTCGCAAAGATGTTCGAAAATCCGGAACCGGGACCAGAGTCAACTCTCAACGCTAGACGCAACGGACTAAAAATTACAAGTTAACTATGTATATAAATATAATATAATATATAATTAATTATATAAATTATATATATATTATATTTATATAATAATCCATCGGCAAGAAAGGCTCCAAAATGGTGTGAGCTGTAAAATCGAACTCCGCGACTTGCGAAGTTCAAAGAGGGAAAAGGCCGCAACTCGCGGAGTTCACCTGGACTCAAATTCCTATAAAAGCCAACGCAGTTCGACGAAAAATCCATCCAAAAAAATATCAATCTCTCTATATCTATACGTAAATATTTATATTTATATTTTAATTTTAATTTTAATTTTAATTCTAATAATAAGGGTATGTTAGCGAATATTGTAAGGGTGTAAGTCGAAATTCTGTCCGTGTAACGCTACGCTATTTTTAATCATTGTAAGTTATGTTCAATCTTTTTAATTTAATGTCTCGTAGCTAAGTTATTATTATGCTTATTTAAAATGAAGTAATCATGATGTTGGGTAAATTACTAAAATTGGGTAATTGGGCTTTGTACCATAATTGGGGTTTGGACAAAAGAACGACACTTGTGGAAATTAGACTATGGGCTATTAATGGGCTTTATATTTGTTTAACTAAATGATAGTTTGTTAATTTTAATATAAAGATTTACAATTGGACGTCCCTATAAATAACCATATACACTAAATCGGACACGATGGGCGGGATATTTATATGTACGAATAATCGTTCATTTAACCGGACACGGGAATGGATTAATAGCCACTAGAATTATTAAAACAGGGGTGAAATTATGCACAAGGACACTTGGCATAATTGATAACAGAGTATTAAAACCTTGGGTTACACTCAGTCGACATCCTGGTGTAATTATTAAACAAAGTATTAAAATCTTGTTACAGTTTAAGTCCCCAATTAGTTGGAATATTTGACTTCGGGTATAAGGATAATTTGACGAGGACACTCGCACTTTATATTTATGACTGATGGACTGTTATGGACAAAAATCAGACGGACATATTAAATAATCCAGGACAAAGGACAATTAACCCATGGGCATAAAACAAAAATCAACACGTCAAACATCATGATTACGGAAGTTTAAATAAGCATAATTCTTTTATTTCATATTTAATTTTCTTTATTTTATATTTAATTGCACTTCTAATTATCGCACTTTTATTTATTGTTATTGTATTTAATTGCACTTTTAATTATTGTACTTTTTAATTATCGCACTTTTATTTATCGCAATTTCATTATCGTTATTTACTTTACGCTTTAAATTAAGTCTTTTATTTATTTTTAATATTTTACATTTGGTTTTAACTGCGACTAAAGTTTTTAAAATCGACAAACCGGTCATTAAACGGTAAAAACCCCCCTTTATAATAATAATATTACTTATATATATTTGTATTTTTATAAATTTAAACTAATATAGCGTTAAGCTTTGTGAAAAGATTCCCTGTGGAACGAACCGGACTTACTAAAAACTACACTACTGTACGATTAGGTACACTGCCTATAAGTGTTGTAGCAAGGTTTAAGTATATTCATTCTATAAATAAATAAATATCTTGTGTAAAATTGTATCATATTTAACAGTATTTCCTTGTAAAATATAAGCTATTTTATATACACCTCGCATAACATCATCTGCGGTTGAGAAGAGATGGGGATATTTCCGTCTCATTTGGTCTTCACATTCCCAGGTATACTCGGGGCCTCGTCGCGAATCCCAACGGACTTTAACAATAGGTATAGTACTTTGTTTCAAGCGTTTCTCGGTTTGATCAACAACCTCAATTGGTTCTTCAATGAAGTGCATCTTTTCATCAATGCGAATGTCATCCAAAGGAATAGCGAGAGTGTCATCAGCAAGACACTTTTTCAGATTTGAGACGTGAAACATGTCGTGTACCTTACTAAGCTCGGCAGGTAGTTCTAATCGATAAGCCATGGGACCAATTCTGTCGATAATCTTGAAAGGTCCAACAAAACGCGGACTTAGTTTGCTTCGTTTACCAAAACGAACGACTCCTTTCCAAGGGGATACTTTCAACATGACTGTATCACCAACTTGGAATTCTAAATCTTTCTGACGAATATCAGCATAGCTCTTTTGTTGGATTCAGGCAGTTTCTAATCGTTTCTTAATTTGAACGATCTTTTCGGTTATTTCATGAATGATTTCCGGACCAGTTATTTGTCTATCCTCTAGTTCATCCCAGCACAGTGGAGATCTACATTTTCGTCCGTACAAGGCTTCGAAAGGTGCAGCCTTAATACTCGAATGATAACTGTTGTTGTAAGAAAATTCGGCTAAAGGAAAGTGTCTATCCCAACCTTTGCCAAAATCGATAACACAAGCACGAAGCATATCTTCCAATGTTTGAATGGTTCGTTCACTTTGACCATCGGTTTGCGGATGATAAGCAGTACTCATGTCGAGTTGTGTTCCAAGAGCAGATTGTAAAGTTTTCCAAAATCTAGAGATAAATCGACTGTCACGATCTGAAATGATTGAAATAGGGACTCCATGTCGAGAGACAATCTCTTTGATATAAAGTTGTGACAATTTCTCCATCTTGTCAGTTTCTTTGATTGGCAAGAAGTGTGCAGATTTAGTAAGACGATCCACTACGACCCATATAGTATCATTGCCGTTTGAAGTCTTAGGCAACTTAGTGATGAAATCCATAGTGATACATTCCCACTTCCACTGCGGAATATCCGGTTGTTGAAGTAAACCAGACGGCTTTTGATGCTCGGCCTTAACTTTCAAACAAGTAAGGCACTTGCTCATATAATCGGCAATATCAGATTTAAGATTAGGCCACCAATAAAACTCTTTCACATCGTGATACATTTTACTAGAGCCCGGGTGAATAGAATACCTAGTCTTATATGCTTCATCCAAGACTAGTTCTCGAAGATTTCCAAAAATTGGGACCCAGATTTGGTTATTGATATACCTTATTCCGTTTCCCTTGAGTTCAAGTTGCTTCACGAGACCTTTAAGTCCCTCGAGTTGAACATTCTCTTCCTTCAATGCCTCAAGTTGTGTTTCACGAATTTGAGATGTAAGATTCGTACGAATACGTATGTTTAAAGCTCGGACTCAGATCGGTTTGACTCGATATTTTCTACTAAGGGCATCGGCAACTACATTCGCCTTACCGGGATGATATTTAAGCTCACAGTCATAGTCATTTAATAGCTCGACCCAACGCCTTTGTCTCATGTTTAGTTGCTTCTGGTCAAAGATATGTTGAAGACTTTTATGATCGGTGAACACCGTGAATTTAATCCCGTAGAAATAATGTCTCCACATCTTCAATGCAAATACCATAGCTCCTAACTCCAGGTCATGTGTGGTATAATTCTTCTCATGTTTCTTCAATTGTCTAGATGCATAAGCTATAACTTTGTTACGTTGCATTAAGACACATCCGAAACCTTGATTCGAGGCATCACAATAGACTACAAAATCGTCATTGCCATCGGGTAGTGATAGAATCGGGGCTGTGGTCAATTTATCCTTTAGAACCTTAAAAGCAGATTCCTGTTCTTCGGACCACTCAAACTTCTTCCCCTTGTAAGTTAACTTAGTGAGAGGCTTGGCTAGAATAGAAAAATCTTTGATGAATCTTCGGTAATAACCAGCAAGTCCTAAAAATTGGCGAATATGTTTCGCACTCTTAGGTACTTCCCAATTTCTAATAGCAGTGATTTTCGCCAGATCGACATGTATTCCTTCACTATCAACTACATGTCCGAGAAATTGTACGGTTCGCAACCAAAATTCACATTTAGAGAACTTGGCATAAAGTTGTTCCTTCTTTAAGAGTTCTAGAATCAATCGCAAATGTTGTTCATGCTCTTTCTCATTCTTGAAATAGATTAGAATATCGTCGATGAAAACAATCACGAATTTATCAAGATAAGGTTTGCATACACGGTTCATAAGATCCATGAATACAGCAGGAGCGTTGGTTAAACCAAAAGGCATGACAAGAAACTCATAATGCCCATAGCGAGTTAAGAAAGCAGTCTTAGAAACATCAGTTTCCTTGACTCTCAATTGATGATAACCCGACCTAAGATCAATCTTTGAATAAATACTTGACCCTTGCAGCTGGTCAAATAGGTCATCAATGCGCAGGAGTGGATAACGATTCTTGATGGTTAACTTGTTGAGTTCACGGTAATCAATACACATCCTCAACGTGCCATCTTTCTTCTTGACAAATAGAACAGGTGCTCCCCACGGAGATGAGCTAGGACGAATGAAACCTTTCTCCAAAAGTTCTTGTAGTTGGCCAGATAATTCTTTCATTTCGAATGGAGCTAGTCGATATGGTGCCTTTGCAATCGGTGCAGCACTGGGAGTCAAATCAATTTGAAACTCAACCTGTCGTTGGGGAGGGAGACCAGGGAGTTCCTCGGGAAATACTTCGGGAAAGTCTCTAACCACCGGTACATCTTCGATGCATTTTTCTTCCGGTTCGACTTTCTTAACATGAGCTAAGATAGCTTGATATCCCTTCATTAGATATTTGCGGGTTTTAATACAAGAGATGATATTTAGTTTAGAACCACTTGTCTCTCCTTGAACGATTAGGGTTTCACCATTTTCTAGAGGAATGTTAATGGTTTTCTCATAGCACATGATTGCAGCTCTTAATGGGCGTAACCAATCCATTCCTACGACTACGTCAAAGCTTCCTAACACGACTGGCAAAAGGTCGATCTTAAAGTGTTTATCAGCTAGGATCATATCACAATTTTTATACACGTTGTCTACTTTCATAACCTTACCATTAGCTACTTCTACAAGTCGTTTAATTTCTAAGGCTTGTGGTTTTTCTGTGAATAAGGCACAAAATTCAGTAGACACATAACTTCTATCGGCACCAGAATCAAATAAAACAGTAGCATAGATGTTGTTAACAAGAAACGTACCCGTTATCACTTCATCATCCTCACGGGCTTCTTTGGCAGTTATCACAAAAGCACGACTCTTAGCATTACCATTGTTACCCTTGTTCTTTGGACACTGATTGCAGAAATGTTCAACTTCTCCACAATCATAGCAAGTTGGAACAAACGCATTTGACTTTGTGTCTTAGCATAACCACTCCTAGAACTATCGGCAGCTTTCTTGTTTGAACCTTGGCTTGAACCTTGAGATGGTTCAAACTTTCTCTTACCCTCACTAGACTTAGCCTCGACTTGTTTATTAGCCGCGGCCTTTCTCCTCTTAGCCATCATCAAGTTTTGAGCCATAAGTATCACTGCATCTAAGGTCTCCTTGCTAGCAGCAATAACGTTTCCTTTAATCTCATCGGGAAGACCTTCTATGTATCGCTCAATCTTCTTTTGTTCAGTGGGAACCATATCCGGACACAGAGAAACCAACTCTATATACCTGTTGGTATAAGCTTCAATGTTAGTACCAATGACCTTCAATTCCCAAAACTCCACTTCTAGCCTTTGAATTTGATTCCTTGGGCAAAACTTATCCGTCATCATTCTTTTCACAACGGCCCATGGAATAGCATTAGCAGCATCTAGCCCCACAGTTTGGGCATAAGCATTCCACCAAGTCAAGGCAAGGCCACCTAGTATGTGAGTGGCATACTTCACCTTGTCGGCTTCCGCACAGTTACAGATACGAAAGATTGATTCGACTTTTTTGAACCAACAAGTTAGCTCGACTACTTCCTCATTCTCATTGAAGGATGGAGGCTTACAGTTCATGAACTCCTTGTAGGTACATGATGTAGGTGGATTCCCTTGGTTGTTCCCTTGATTATTGTTGCCTTGGGCGGCAGTAAGCAGTTGTTGAAATTGTGCGGGTGTCAAAGTGACGTTTGGAAGAGTGTTAGCACCACGAGTTGATTGAGCCATGATCTTCAATACGTAAAAACAGTATTAGTTGAAAAGTTATGGTGCTAATAAGTTATAAATTTTTTAATAAATGCACAAATTTCACACAACAAGTAATAGGGAATATATGTAAGAGAAAACAAAGAGATGTAAAAAAAACACTTAAATTTTATTAAACATCACAAAGATAACTAACATCTTTTATTACACACGGTACGAAACTAGAATAAACACGAAACGAAACTAAGATAGTAGTTTTAGGCAAAGCCTTTACAATGAATGGAAACACTAATACGAAATGGAAAACATATGCTAGAAGGAAAACTATCTAATGGTACTCTTTGAAGAAATCTTCAAAATCCTTCATTGACTTATCTTGAAGCGCTTTCATGTCGGCCATCATCTTCCCCAATTGATCTTGGTTCTTCTCGACCTTAGCCAATCGGGCATGAACAGATGCTTGCTCTTTATCCCCTAGGAGTTCTTGAACAGATTTCACGAAATCTTCAAATACTTGGTGCTTTTGCCTTTGGTACTTGATAAAATCAGACATGAAATCAAAGATGCTCTCTTGCTCCTTTTCCAACCTATCTTGGTGTTTAATGATCATTACCAAGTCGGTGGTGTCTTGTCTTTTAGAAGGACCGGGGATATCCTTAGTCGGGGTCTCGGGTTCCTTTCTCTTTATAGAGAGAGGTGAGTCAACAGAGGGCTCGAATTCAGGTTCTTCCTCCATGTCATCCCTATCATAGTTAACATTAGTGCGGGATTCTCCCATAGGAGGAGAGTGTGAAGGAGTAGCGGGCGTGTAAACAGGTGATGTGGGTGGTGTAGCAGGTGTGTAGACCGGTGAGTTAACGGATCCTTCTGACTCATTGTCGGAGATGATGATCGGGCTAACGCGAGACATCCTAAAAGACACGAAAGAACTAAGTTAGGCAAGTTCTAAGGAAGACACAAAAGCACGAATTAAAATGTAAAGGAAAGTACTTAAAAATTGAGGCAGGAAAGGTTATAGTCCTATGGATCACTAAGGCACCCTAACTAACACATAAGGCACACATAAAATGCAATCCTGGTTCTCTATAATAACCTGGCTCTGATACCAATCTGTCACACCCCCTAAATAGAACCGGGGGTAATCTGTGACTAACCAATATCATAACACAAGTGTAAAGCGAGAACGACTCTATATGAGACGTTTTAATTAAAAACTAATGTATTAACGCAGCGGAATGTATTAAGTCATTACAATTTGTAAATCTAAAATGTAAATGTAAACTAAATTGTTTTAATGCATAATGTAAATGATAAAATGCGGTCCAAAGCAGCATAGCCCAAATAGCACACAAAGTCTTTAGTAATCTTCACCTGAGACAAAACATGCTTAAAGAGTCAACCAAAAAGGTTGAGTGAACAACATAGGTTTAATATATAGTTTTAGACCACAAGATTTGGTTATAAAGTTCAATCAGTTCGGTAGTAGTGCTGAGGTGTATGATATCGAGACTAAACAAAGTTACCCCGTGATCACTGTATTCGTTCGTGTCGTTAAATCATTATTATGTAACCAAAGACCAGTGGTCAAATGGTTAGAGACGTCACTCTCAATAGCGCTATTCACAATAACTAAGCTTACCAAATTCCAGTAATTAACGATATCATGGCAGGGATTTAGCATGAATCAAAGCATGCAGCACAGTTTGAACTAATCAAAAAAAAGTTTTCATGTACTTGTGTCTAAGCGTAAAACAGTTTGAAAGCAAGCATGTGTCTCACCCCGAAGTTCAAAATAAGTAATAGAAACAGTTAAAAAGTGGGGCTATGAAGTTCACCTTAATAGCAAGCAAGAAAATCCACGCAAGTAGTATGAATCGAGTGTGTAAGCAGAGATCTCAACCTAGAGATATAATATTCGATTAGGTAATGTCTAATAGACATAAAGTTTGTTTATTAATATAGTAAACTATATTAACAATGACTGTTTTTGAGAAAGTTATATTTATATGAGTGATAATATAATTAGTGTTATTAAGTGTTACTATATAGGTATGTGTATAGGTTATACTAGTATTAGTATTATTAATCTTTAATTATTCAACTTTTATATATATCTCCCATTATGTGTTACATCTATAAATGTACTTCTATGTGATACATACATATACATATATTCTTTATTATTATTATTCATGCATGTGTTCATAACTATACAATATATTTATATATACCTTAGGTGTTACATATAGATAGGTGTAAGATGATACATATGTATATATACTCATTACTTTTTATTGTTAAGTTTACTAACTTATGTATCTTATATAATGCACATTCATACATACATTCACACGTACATATACATACTTATATACACATACATATACACGAATGCATATATTTACATATACACACACACATATACATACAGTGTATACATGCACATACGTACGTATGCATGCATGCATGCACGTACACCATGATCATAACTATGTTACGAAACCACAATCATAACCTAATTCTTTTAATCACAATCTTTATAACTTAACATAAAATCATAGGTTTTTAACTTAATAACTAGTAGTCTTTCTAGCCAATATCAATTTATAATCTCTAACTATCTTTTCTAACTAATTAACCACCTTTCACATAAAATCATAACCATTATTATTTTACTAATCAACCTTTATCAAACCTACTTAACCTTATTACCATAACCTCTTTAACATAAAATCATAATCATTCATCTTTTATTAACTAGCTTGTTGTTAACCAATAACCTTAATCATTATCCTTTTAATCTTAATCATCTCCATTTACATTCATAAATCTTTATTAACTTATATAATACTTGATCAAAATCATACTTCATATTCATAATCTTTATTCATACTTACTAGTTATCTCATAAAATCATAACTAATCATAATACTTGATCCAATTTTTAACCTTTAACAACATCATTAATCTTTATCTAATTTAAACATACTTATTATTCATCTCTTAACACAACATAATATCATAATCTTTTATCTTAATACATGTAATTATTATCCACGAGGTTTAAGTGAGATTAACTAGAGTTTAAAGGGCTACCTTATGCAAGATTAGGAGTGGGATTGGTGATGGGTCTGGTTCAAAAACAGAAACAGAAGCAAGCAGGCTACAGCAAAGCAAGATCACGACCCAGACAAGGGTTTGTTTGGGTCTGGTCACACACGACAGAAACCAGGAACACACAGTAGCAAGATTAGCAGCAATACTCGATCAAGATGAGGTTTCTTGGACTTCTTTGGGACACGTACAGGAAGACAGAAAACAAACAACAATTAATCAACCACTATGGGCTGTTATGGGTCGAACAAAAACAGCAGAAACAGAAAAGAAACTTACTAAATTCCTGGCTGGTTTAGACTGAACAGAAATAGCAGATCAAACAGGCGAACTTGCAGCAGGAAAAGAGATGAATTCGAGAAGGTTTGAAGGGCTGTGATGGTGGTGATTCACGACTGCAGGTGGGGTGTTAATGAGGTTTGTTGTCGACAGAAAACTGGAGAGAAAGCAGGTAATTCAGTCGACTGGATGAAGGTACTTTGTGGTGATAAATCTGGAATACCTCGATGCTTTTATAGGTCTTGTAGGTTTCCTAATGGCTCTTGGATTCAAGGATTAATTTGAGTTTAATTAGGCTTGAATATACTTAGGCAACAAGTTTTATCTTTTCCTTAAACCCTACAGCCGATTTTTTTTTTGGACTGCATATATGATTTAATCTTTTTTTTACGGTTATAATTATTTGTTTATTTATTATTACTATTAATATTAGGTTTTTATTATTTTAATTACATTTTTATTTATTTATTAGTCCCTAATCTTGTATTAGTTGTCTTAAGTTCCAATTTGTTTGTATTAATTTTTATAGTTTACACAATAACACTTTTAAGTATTAGTATAGATTTATAGTTTGTATAATAAAGATAATACACAAAAACATAAACTTTATATAACATGAAATATCGATCAAAAGTTAATATTCAATCAACGGTTGTTAAACAAAGTTTACGAGTACATAAAGTCCTATTAATGGAACAGAAATAATAGATATAGCAGAAATGAAAAGAAAAATTGAGGGTTGTCATACACGATCTTATGGAACAGTATTGGTGGCCTAATCTTAAGAAGGACGTTGCAACTTATGTTGAGAAGTGTTTGACTTGCTCAAAAGTTAAGGCCGAACATCAGAGGCCTTCTGGGTTACTTCAACAACCGGAAATTCCGCAATGGAAGTGGGAAAGGATAACAATAGATTTCATTACGAAGCTACCAAAGACGGTGGGCGGATACGATACCATCTGGGTTATCGTTGATCGTCTTACCAAATCTGCACACTTCTTAGCCATGAAGGAAACTGATACGATGGTGAGACTCGCTCAACTATACATAAAATAGGTTGTATCTCGTCATGGTGTGCCCTTATCGATCATCTCAGATCAGGATCCCCATTTTGCTTCCAGATTTTGGCGTTCTTTGCAAGAAGCCTTAGGGACTCGTCTCGACATGAGTACTGCGTATCACCCGCAGACCGACGGACAAAGCGAACGCACGATTGTGTCATTAATTTCGGAAAGGCTTGGGAAAGGCATTTGCCGCTACCCGAATTCTCTTACAACAACAGTTATCATTCGAGTATTAATGCCGCACCTTTTGAAGTGTTGTATGGCCGCAAATGCCGATCTCCTATTTGTTGGGCCGAAGTAGGCGAAAAGCAAATCACCGAACCCGAGATAGTCCATGAAACAACTGAGAAGATTGTCCAAATTCAAGCGAGACTCAAGACGGCCCGTGATCGCCAAAAGAGTTATGCCGATCTTAAAGGTAAAGACTTCGAATTCAACGTGGGTGACCGTGTGATATCGTATATTTTATACACGTTTTCCTTAGCGATATCGATCACATTTTAGTCCGTTCGGATACGATTTGATGGTTATATTGATGATATTGAGAACATCCGAGTTTGAAAAGTTTATTGTTGAAGAGTGGCATTTTATGTAGTTTTTGAGGCATTTGTTAATTGATTATAATTATTAGTGCTCCGGGTTTGGAAACGTTAAGTACATATCGGGTATTTTGATTATAAGTTATTATTAGTGTTGTAATAGTGCAAGGGAAGGTTGGAATCAGCACACGTTGAAGGCCGCGGCGCGGAGACCTTGGCCGCGGCGCGGTAATCTAAATATTTCGATATCAGAAAGGGGTTTAAAGAAAGGTCCAAAATCAGTTATAGGCCGCGGCACGACAAATGGGTCCGCGGCGCGACATTGGCTGAGTTTCAATCTCAGGAGAGGATTTCAAGATGTTCCAGTTCAAGTTAATTGTCGCGGCACGGCAAATTTGGCCGTGGCACGAAGGTCTGTCGGTTCAGATATATTTGGCAGGTATTTAAGGCCCGAAAAATACCCTAACTTATCACTTTTGCATCCAGACGAATTCCAGCAGCTTTTTAACGAAAAAGGGTGATTTTTGGGGAACTCTAAGATCATTCTAACACATCAATCATTCCAGAAACACGTCTCGATCTGTTCATCGTTCAAGAACACAATTTTCATTAGGTTTAATTCTTATCATCATTATGAATACTCTTAATTGTTTATTTGGATCTTGGTTTTAGCCATGGTTGGCTAAGCTTTTTAATATTTGTCTAGATTGAATATTCGTATGTGTTTGGATGAAACTTTAATGTTTTATTGATTAATGCATGATAATTATGAGTTTTGATTAAGAACCATTCTTGTGGGTGTTGATTATTGTTACTAGGTTGATTAGTGATCTTGTTTGAATAAAGGGAACCCTGTTTCAATTTAGTACACTAGTTTTCAATTGATTTGTCTTAACCAATTGGGTGCTTACTGAACCAAGGGGGTAAACCGGGTAACAAAGATTAAACAAAACATGAGTGAATTGTGTGGGGCGAACGCGTAACTAATTGAATCTTAATCTTGTAATTAGTTAATTACTAAGTCACAAACAAAAGAGGTCTTTGGTGAAAGGGAAGCCTAAGTCAATAAATCCAGGTTTGATATGTTTGCTAAAAGAGAACTCTGGGTAAACCGACTCTGTAGTTGCATGAAACAACCCAACCCGTACTCCATACAATAAATTTTTTATTTATTTATATAATACACATTTACGCGCCAATTAAATATGTAAACCATTCCACAAGTTCCATTTAAACGTACATCAATTTAAATGTTTACAAAAGGCACGAAGGCCATTAATTAAGTTTTATACAAGTTTGACCCACTACAATGATAGTTTATAATCCAAACGACACTCGAGCACGGTTTGGGGCTAAACTACCCAAAACGTTAGGCCAAACTTCAAAAGCTATGCCAAAAGCACCCCCTGTCAACATAAATGGGAGACAACTAATCTAACAGTATGCCCTTCCCCTTGTCCAAGCCGGAAACTATAAAATGATAAACAATGAGAGGGTAAGCAATGCTTAGTGAGTGCAACAATTATACATACATATATATAACCTACCCATTTGCAATCACAATACCAAATACCTCATACGAACTTGTAACTCAAATAGCATGTCAACATACCCGTAACACTAACAAGTCATACATTATCACACCACTTCATTAGCATATACTCAACTCAATATATATTATATGCTAAACAAAACAACAATCTCAATATGGTTAACCAATAACGCTATGGTGCTACCGGCTCATGGTTCACACCCTACGCTTTTGAGTCATACTCGTTTATAATGCTACCGGCTCGTGGTTCACACTCGATGCTACCGGCTCGTGGTTCACATCTTAGTTTATAGTGCTACCGGCTCGTGGTTCACACTCCATCCCACACATGTCATGGCACTACCGACACGTGGTTCATACCATAACATTCACAAATAAACACGCCATATGTATGAACGCATAATTATTCCACTCACCTTGTCACAAGGATGATGATTTAGCGCTTCCGAGCTTCAACGCAATGTACATAAATCATTAAGTGCACATTCAATTTCACAACTAGTGGGATTAACCACAATACTCCCACTTGAGCATTTAATGACCCAATTTGCATTAAATGACTCAACTACTCACAACCGCCCATCAATGGCCAAGACTCGACTTTAATCATTAAGACTAGTGAATTAAAGTCTATTAACTTCAATTAACACAAAACTTAGGGTAATCCATACCCATTTCATCTAATTAGGTTAACTAGTACATTTTGACCCATTTTATTTTACTTAAACTCACAATCAAGTCAAACCTACCCATTAACACTTCTTTCATAAATCTTAAAGTGCATTAGTGACTAACAACACCAATTAACACTTATAACCTCAAATCACAAGGCCAAAACCCTAGATTGTGGCTTTTAGGGTTTCATTACAACAACATAACCCAAACTCACCCATTTTACCACCAAATGGGTCTTACAAAACTCTAGTACCCAAAACCCTAGTCATTAATAAATTAAAATTCAAAACTTAGAGTTAGAACTTACCGAGACTATCAACGCGTAGCTAGAGACACAAGGAACAACTTTAATTCTTTCTCCAAAGATCAACCCTCAATCCTTCACTCTCAAATCTCACTTTTAATTCAAATGAGTTTTAAGTTTTGGGAGAGAAAATGGAGAGAAAAGAGAAAAAGAAATGAATTAAATGAATATGTGGTGGAGAGTTAATGCTCCCATCAGATCCACATGTCAATTTACCATTTTGCCCCTTAAAATCCCTTAAATTGAGCTAAGTCCGACACCAGTTCAGCAGAACTGTCGCGGCGCAGACTTAATCGTCGCGGCGCGACACATAAAGGGAAAATAGGCCCTCCTTAACCCACTTCCTGATCCTGGTTCGCTTGATATGCCGCGGCGCGGACCCATTTGCCGCGGCGCGGCTTAAGGCTGCATCTGAACAACTTGACCACCTTAAACAATTTTCGATGTTATTTAATTTGTACAATCTAAACCCGCTTCCTATATTCACCTATCCTTCCACAATAGTCTCACAAGACTTAATGCTAACAAAACCCATGTTTAAACTTTCATATATATGCACACATTATCAAGTATACATACACATATATATATATATATATATATATATATATATATATATATATATATATATATATATATATATATATATATATATATATATATATATATATATATATATATGTATGTATATATTCGTACATTTACGCATAAGCTAACGAGTTATAGACGTACAAATGATTAAGTAGGTACCTTTTGATACGTACAGGAAAACGGAGTGTTACATTGCATGTATTGATAAGTTGAACTAGTGCTTAATAACAAATCATCCAACACTGCGAATAGGAGATCTAGGCGAACATTCTTTTATCCATTGAATTCAAATATCTTTACTTTCTGTTGAGTCTGCATTTATTTCTATAAACTTAAAAACATAAAAATATTGTCTTTTACTTTTAATCAATCTTTGATTTGGCTAATCGTTAAATAGCCACAAAACAAACTATCTCGTACTTTCGATTTTCATAGATTAACTTAGTTTATTTTATTAGTTACAATCTAAATTCTCACGTTTAAACTGTCCTTGGCACGATTTCGGAATTACCTACTTTATATTATTGCACGATCGGGTACACTGCCCGTTAGTGTGTAGTAATCTTTTAACCGGCATTTTCCAAGATAAATTATATACACGATTTTACACATCACCGTCGCACCTTGGAAAGGTGTAATCCGTTTTGGAAAACGTGGAAAGTTATACCCGCGATACATTGGTCCTTTTGAAATCTTGGAGCGTGTTGGACTCGTAGCTTACCGTCTGGATCTTCCAACTCAATTGAGCTCAGTTCATCCTACCTTTCATGTATCGAATTTGAAGAAGTGTCTTACTGAACCGGAACATGTCATACCATTAGAGGAACTTACAATTGATGACAAACTCCACTTCATGGAAGAGCCTGTCGAAATTATGGACCGTGAGGTCAAAACTTTGAAACACAACAAGATTCTAATCTTCTGAGTCCGATGGAATGCCAAACGAGGACCTGAGTTTACCTGAGAACAAGAGGATCAAATGATGCAGAAGTATCCTCACCTTTTCTCAGCTCCTCCATCTCCCTCAGCTTAAAATTTTGGGACGAAATTTTCTTTAACAGGTGGGTAATGTAACGACCCTGGATTTTCCAACTTATCATTATTAATATTTATTATTAATGCTTGCGCTTTAATAAATGAATTTTTATACATTTACTTGTTATCATAATTGACTTTACATGTCCCGACTTGTCTTTGTGACACACGTACTTTACACGAATAATATTTCGAATATTATTTACGTTCATGATTAATTATTATTAATCATTTTTAATTAACTAATTTTACTAGTTAATTACTTGGGCTTTATTTATTTAATTGTTGCATACTTACATGGACTCATGTTAATGGACTTGGAAGCCCACCCTACTTCTCTTAATGGACTAGTTATGAGCCCAACATGTTACTAGTAATTCATTAGGCTTAAATTTAGATTAATTAAGTTTAACGCCTTTAAATGATAATTTTTTTTTTTAGATCCCACTATGGGATCCTATCATCCCACTATGGGATCAGGTTCTGATCGAATTTCTTAAAAATCACCTTTGATCCCATTCCGGGATCTTTTAATCTCATTCCGGGATCAGGCCCTGACATGGTAGTTTTCAACCAAATTAATACTTGTGACCAGTTTGACTATCAACGCATAACAACTCCGTTCCAACCTGTTTTAACAACATAACACATAAATAAACTTAATTTAAGCAGTTTCTTACATCGTCAAACATTACGAAAATCTTTTAATCATGATGCAACGTGTTTACACATCTTAAATATAACATTTGGTCCCAAAACTTAAAAGAAACAAAATTTTTAAATACAAAAGACTTGGCGTTGATAAGCGGTATCATTAGAGCTAGATTCAAAATAGGGACTTGCACTACCACTTACTAAAACCCATAGCTCCGCTATCCTCACATAGGCTCCTTACCTTCACGGTGTCCTTTCGTTCCTATAAAACATAAAACAACATGGGGGTAAGCTTTTACGCTTAGTGAGTTATAGGCGAATAATATAACATATGACATTGGGCACAATCATTTCATCACTTAGTCTTTCCAACCCAAATAGTTGCTTTCTTACTTTCGGATCCGACTCCTTTCCTTACCATAGACATAACTTATTAAGGCCAATCCTAGTAATTATGTCTAAGCTAACATAACCATAGGCATACACATATGCCTAAGCTACCTTAATCACATTGCATACATACATACATAGACACCCAAGGTGTCTAAGCTAAGTCATACCATAGACAAGATCATTAAGCAAGCTTAGTGACCTTGCCTAAGCTAATCATCAACCATAGATACAATTATTAGGCTCGCCTAATAATTCTATCTAAGCTATCCACTTAGTGCACTTAGTCGTTGTCCTCTTGCACGGATGCAATCCGAAAACACTAAGTCACCCTTGACCCGCCCAATTTACCCCCTATAAACTCACCTTGATTAAACGAGGTTCCTTGATCACTTGAAGCTCCTTTGCCTTGATTAGCACCTATACATGAGCTAATCTCATCAATAACATAACTCAACGAAATCACAACTTTCAAAAGCTTTCAACACTTTCATACACTTACACATTGACTTAATCCCCTATTTACTCCAACATTCACATGAACACTTACATACATAACATGTTTAACTTATCTTTTCACTTTCTATTATAACAACATTACCATACAAACATTATTTCCTTAATTACACAATTTCTCTATTTTATCTCTTTCAAACATTATTTGCAATTCTTTCAAGCATTTCATCAAACATCAAAAGTGCATAAACCCATTTCAAATACTAGCAACCTTAAAATCATCATACATCCAAATATCATTACTTACAACAATATCGAACTTACTTCGAATATCAATCATAAATTCATTTTTAATCATACAAGTGTGCACATTTTCAACATACAACAACTTTTAAGCTTGAGATTCATCTAAAACATCCAATTTTAGAAATACTTAGACATAGAAGTTCATACCTTATCTCTAAGGATTTAAGAACCCTAATTGTGTACAAAAGGAGAAGAAATTGAAGAATTGCAACTTGCTATGATGATTAGAGCACACTAGATTACACAAATTTCCAATTGCATGTACAAAATCCTTCCAATTGAAGGTTTCTCCTTCTCTTCTTGTTTGGCTCGCCACTCTAGCACACACACACACACTTCTGTAATTTTTTTGCAACTGATAATGATTTTCCAGCATTTTACTCTTTTAATTAATAAACTTTGCCTCATTTGCACTTTCTACCCTCTCCACCAAAACTATAATATGGGAGGTCCTTAAATCTAACTTTACATCACTAGTCCCTTCCAACTTAACTAACAAACTTTAAATATTATCCATTTATTTTACACAAAATCATACCAACAATATAAATATCCATAATAAATTACATAAAATAATACCTAAAATAATTGGGATGTTACAACTCTCCCCCGTTGGTTTGTTCGCGTCCTCGCGAACCACTCTTGGTGCAACGATGGATAATACTTCATAAGCCATTCTTCGGGTTCCCACGTACATTCGAAACCCTTTCTAAATTGCCATAACACTTTCAATAACATAACCGACTTCTTTCTTAATTGTTTAACCTTTTGATCCAAAATCTTTATTGGCTTTTCCGCATACCTTAACTTATCATCAACCTCAATCTCATTCAATGGAACATATGTTGATTCATCCGCCAAACACTTTCTCAATTGTGACACGTGAAACGTGTCATGTATATTACTCAATTCATTGGGCAAGGCCAAACGATAAGCTACCTTCCCGACTTTCGCCACTATTTCAAATGGTCCCATAAATCTTGGACCCAATTTTCCCCTTTTTCTAAAACAAATTATACCCTTCCACGGGAAACTTTAAGCATTACCTTATCACCCACTTGAAATTCTATCAGCTTCCTTCTTTTATCCACATATGACTTTTGTCGATCTTGTGCCGCTTTCATTCTTTCATGAATCTGATCTATCATTTCGGTTGTTTGTTGTACTACTTCCGTGCTTCCTAATTCCCTTTGACCCACTTCACTCTAACATATTGGGGTTCTACACCTCCTCCCATACAACATCTCATAAGGTGCCATTCCAATGGTAGAATGATAACTATTATTGTTCGAAAATTCAACTAAAGGTAGGTGAGTATCCCAACTACCACCAAAATCAATGACGCACGCCCTTAACATATCCTTAAGAGTTTGGATAGTTCGCTCACTTTGACCATCCATTTGTGGGTGAAACGCGGTACTCACATGCAACTTGGTGCCCATCTCTTCTTGAAACTTTCTCCAATATCGTGAGGTAAATCGGGTGTCATGGTCTGAAACAATGGAAACTGGCACTCCATGCCTTGCAACAACCTCCTTCATATATAATTTAAACATTGCTTCCGATGATGAAGCTTCTCTTATTGCCAAAAATAACGCACTCTTAGTCAATCTATCAACAATAACCTAAATGGCATCGTGTTTCCGAGGGGTCTTAGGCAACTTAGTCACTAAATCCATCGTGATGTGCTCCCATTTCCATACCGGTACCTCTAATGGTTGAAGCTTACCATACGACATTTGATGATCGGCTTTCACTTAAAGGCAAGTAAGACACTTATGAACATACTTTACTATATCTCTTTTCATTCTTGGCCACCAATAGTCTTTTCTTAAGTCTCTATACATTTTCATAGCACCGGGGTAAATCGAATACTTAGATTTGTGAGCTAAGTCAAGAAGCTCACTTCTAACACCACTTTGTAAAGGTACCCAAATTCTTCCATATCTAAGCCTTAGACCACGAGAATCTACCATAAAATCATTAACTTGCCCTTTGATCCTTTCTTTCCTCACGTTTTCGGGGGTTAATGCTTCATCTTGTGCTACTCGGATACTATCGAATATTTGTGGTGATATTACCATGACTAAACTCGTTACCTTAATCGGTTGGTGGCTCGACTTCCTACTAAGAGCATCCGCCACCACATTAGCTTCCCGGGGTGATACAAAATTTCACAATCATAATCTTTCACCAAGTCGAGCCCTCTCCTTTGCCTATCATTCAAATCTCTTTGATCGAACAAATACTTTAAGTTCTTATGATCGGTATAAATAGAGAACTTTACACCATAAAGATAATGATGCCATATTTTCAAGGCAAAAACCACGGCCGTCAATTCTAGATCATGGGTGGGATAACGTTTTTCATGTACCTTCAATTGTCGAGAAGCATAAGCTATGACTTTCCCGTTTTGCATTAGCACACACCCCAAACCTTTCTTAGAAGCATCACAATAAACCATCATATTCTCATTCCCTTCCGGTAAGACTAGTATAGGAGCTTGAACAAGTTTCTCTTTAAGGAGTTGAAACGCTTGTTCTTACTTTTCTTCCCATTTCCATTGCACATTCTTACGGGTTAACTTTGTGAGTAGGGTGGCTATTTTAGAAAAATCTTGTATGAACCGTCGATAATACCCCGCTAAGCCTAGAAAACTCCTAACTTCAGCGGGATTCATAGGCGGTTCCCATCTCATTATCGCTTCAATCTTCGTCGGATCAACACAAATACCCTTCTTATTAATGACATGTCCTAAAAATTGAAATTCACCAAGCCAAAACTCGCACTTAGAGAACTTAGCGAATAACTTTTCTCTCCTTAAAGTTTCTAACACTTGTCGTAAATGCAATGCATGCTCCTCTTCCCTTTTAGAATATACTAAAATATCGTCAATGAATACTATCACAAACTTATCGAGCATTGGTCGACAAACCCTATTCATTAAATCCATAAACGCGGCCAGAGCATTAGTTAACCCAAAAGGCATAACCACGAATTCATAATGACCATGCCTCGTGCGAAAAGCCATCTTAGGGATATCCTCTTCCTTCACCTTTAATTGATGATAACCCGACCTTAGATCTATCTTTGAAAAAAAACACGCACCTTGTAGTTGATCAAACAAATCATCTATCCTCGGTAAAGGATATTTATTCTTAATAGTGACCTTATTCAATTCACGATAATCTATACACATTCTCATTGTTCCATCCTTCTTTTTCACAAACAAAACCGGAGCTCCCCAAGGTGAACTACTAGGACGTATAAAACCCTTATCTATCAAATCTTGTAGTTGAGTCATCATTTCCCTCATTTCCGACAGAGCTAGTCGATAAGGTGCTTTGGCAATTGGCGTGGCTCCGGGAATCAACTCTATTCGAAACTCTACCTCTCGTTCGGGAGGAACACCGGGCAATTCTTTCGAAAACAAATCCGGAAACTCGTTAACTATTGGTACATCACCTATCCCAACAACCTTCTTCGAATCATCTATCACATGTGCCAAAAATGCACAACACCCATGGGACAAAAACCGTTTAGCTCTAGCATACGTGCATATAGGAATAGCACGTCCAGCCCGTTCCCCATAAATCCAAATAACTTTCCCACTTGGTGATTAAACCAATACAATTTTCTTACGACATAGTATTATTCCTTCATTGTCAGCTAGCCAATCTATACCTACAATTACTTGAAACTCTCCCATATGCATGGGTATCAAATCTTTCACGAACTTCTCATCATCTAAAACTATTTCACATCCTTTAATAACACTATATACCATAACAGTTTTATTGTCCGCTATCTCAACATCTAAAGGATGCTCTAACATACTTAGGGTCATGTCAAAATGTTTACAAAAAGAATAAGAAAGAAATGATCGCGTAGCACCGGAATCAAACAAAACATGCGCAGGTAAAGAGTTTACAATAAAGGTACCTGACACCACATTTTAGGATTCCTTGGCTTCGAGAGCGGTAATTTGATGAGATCGGGCCCTTGGTCGGCCATCACTTGTATTTGGTTCCGTTTTAACCTCCTTCTTAACACCACCACTTGCCAAATCTTTCTTATACTCTGGACACTCAGCTTGAAAATGACCCTTTTCAAAATAATAGTAACATTGTTTTCCCTTCTTAGGACACTCAGCGGCTCTATGAACCTGCTTCCCACATGAATAAAAATCGGTAGTACCCGCTTTACACTCGCCCGAATGATTTTTACCACACCTATTACACGTCTTCACTTCTTTACCACCACTCTTCCCCGGCATGAAACCCCCTTTTGATTTATGTGGGGATTCGGAATTAAACTTACCTTTCTTCGGGCTCATATTTTGCATTGACTTAGAATCTTGATCCAATTTTCGTTTAAACGCGGCTTTCTTCTTAAGTTCATGTTCCCTCACAAGAGCCCTGTTCATCATCTCGGCTAAAGTCTTATACGTGCCCTTATCAATAAACTCACTTATTTCGGGGTTTAACTTCTCATGATAGTGATCCATCATTAACTTAGGACTTGAAACAAAATCCGGGCAGAAACGAGACTTATCATTAAACTCGGTCACTGATTTACTCCCATGCTCGATATTCATGAATTCGGACTTTAACCTACTAACTTCGGCAGGTGGAGCAAATTGTTCCATAAACATATCACGAAACTTTTTCCATGGAAAACTTGTTGCCACATCCCGCCCATGTGACTTAACTATGAAATTCCACCATTCGTAACCACTTCCCTTCATTTGATGTGCCGCGTAAATTACCTTTAAGTGCTCAGGACATTCACACAACATAAACGTTTCCTCTATCTCATCAATCCACCTTTGACTAACAATTGGATCAACCTTACCATGAAATTCCGGTGGGTGACAATTTGCAAAATTCTGATACTCGAAACGCTCATCTTTCTTTTTAGGGGTTTCTACTTCCTCTTATCTTACCACACTTCCCCCTTCCCCTCTTAACATAGGATTATTGGTTATAAGAGTCTTTAAATTTTCATCTAGTTGATCATTAATCAATGTCTTTATCTTCTCTAGAAGGGTTGGGGTGTATCGCACCAAAGCTTGCCCTATTTGCCCCGAAATATCATTTGCCATGGTAACTTTATCAGATTCAGATTGTGAGCCTTCAACAGACTCCATTGACGGGGTGTGGACGTACTCATCATCCTCATCATTACCTCTATTGGGATATACAATGGCCATTCTGAAACAATACATCAAGCTCATTAGTTCAAATACAAGTCTCAACAAATTAACATATCATAAGAGACCGAGAGAATTCCCGACTTAATTCACCATGACCATAGTGGATGTTCATGCGTACTAAAATGATGTAATGTGTAACGACCCTGGATTTTCCAACGTTTACTTAATAATATTTGTTATTAATACTTGTGATTTAATGAATGTATTTCTATACATTTACTTGTTACCATACATGAATTTTAATTGCCCGACACGTCTTTGTGACACATGAACTTTTCACGAATAATATTTTTGAATATTATTTACATTCATGATTAAATTTTATTAATCATTTTTAATTAACTACGGTTACTAGTTAATTACTTGGACTTTTATTGGATTTATTTGTTAATTACTTGAACATGGGCTTTTATTAATGATCATGGACCTAGAAGCCCACCATACTTATCTTAATGGATTAATCTAGGAGCCCTTTTGTTGTAAGTAGTCCATTAAGGATTAACTAGTTAGTAATTACTTATGGAATCTAGTTACTTGTTCCATTACACATCTTCCCCATGAAAACACACCTTATAACCAACTTTTAAGTCTTTACATGCAATAAACTTGTGGATCTTTTCCTTCCTCTTGATCCCCTTCAAACCGTCAGCCTTGTTAGATCAAGGGAGAGTTCAAACTTTTTTTTTACTTACTTTCTTGCATTCTCTCATTCCATTACACACTTACTCACTTTTGCTCTCATTTCTTTCTCCCATTCTCTCTCAATATTGTAAGTAACAAGACTTCTTTTCCTCTTCTTTTTCTCCCTAAAAACCGAAACATAAAACACTCTCATCATCATCATCATCTTTTGCTTGTTTAAGTTACTTGTCTTTGATTATTGTTTACTTACTTGTTGTTGTTTACTTGCTAGTTAATAAGAATCAAACTCTTTAGTTTGTTCTTCATTTTATCTTGTTCATACAAGAACATACAAGAACATAAACTTTCTAGTTTATGTTCTACACTTAATGTTTTAAAGACTTAAGGTTCATGTTGTAAAATCATACTTGAATTCATGTTTGTAAACTAAAGTTTACTTTCTTAAAGATCAAGATCTTGGCTTGAATCTTTAAAGTATGAACAACCATGAACTTGTTACTTGTTTATTTAGTTTATTACTTCATTCCTTGCATCTTCAAATTCATGATTCATGTGTTGTTGGTCAAGTGTTACTAGTTAACTTTGATCTCATTTTTCTTGAACTAAAGTTAACTTAAAAATTTCAAGAACATGGAAGTATAACTTTCTAGTTATAACTTCATATACTTATGAAAGATCTAAGTTTCTATAGCTTATGGTCTACTTATTTTGTTATAAACAAAAGCTTGTAAGCTTACATATACTTTACAAGATGAAAATCTAAGTTTTGTAGCTTATGGTTTCATTAAAGTAAAGATTCAAGTGTTATTACTTAGGATTTAACTTAATAACTTTAGATCTAGACTTTTGGGTCTTGGATCTTCAAGATCTAACTAAGAACTATGTTCTACAACTTAAGATCTTGATTAGTTAGTTTACTTTCAAATTTGTAGTTCAATATTACTTTTATAACTCTTGTATGTGTTGGATCTAAGGTCTTGATGTAACTTTGGTTCATCAAACATCATACAACTCTTAAGTGAGTTTTTCTAGATATCTTAGACTTACACTAGTGTCATGATAGTCAAAAATTGGTTAATATTACCTTTAGTGTTCATGTATGTGTCGGATCTAAGATCTTGATGTAACTTTGGTTCATCAAACTACATACAACACTTAATTGAGTTGTGTTACTTATCTTAGACTTACACTTGTGTTATGATGGTCAAAACTTGGTAAATATGATGTAAACACATCAACGAGTTGTACACTTGAAGCTATATGCATCAAGGATGAGAACCGTGATGAACGTCAAGCAACAAGAACCCACCGGAACATACTGTTTACTATTTTATGGAACTGATCAGAATACCTGGGCTACTGTAAAGTTGATTTTCAGTTATCTCTATTCGAGTAGATTATTTTTCATTTAAGACTTGTCTTAATCCGAGTTACGGTTTAGGATCTACGGCCCTCCGAACGTCACTATGTCCTTTTAACGTTGTGCTGAAAATTCTGACCTACTCGCACTTAAACCGTCGCCACGGTCAAACGAAGACGAGTTTGATTCTAGAATTTTTAGAGCAACTAAAGAACTTATATACGGAGCTATAGCCACTAGTCTCAACTTATTTTAGTAGGTATAGAGGCCGTGGTGACTGATCGAAGTCAGCCTTTGTTTTAAACTCTTTTCATGGACGAAACTTACTTTACACCTTTTGTTTGATGATGAATGATGATGACCCTTAAGACCTAATTTACATACATGTAAACCTATTGGAACGATTTACTGACTTAGTAATATTTGACTTAGGTTGAGGACTTTCCGGACCTACATACTTGCTTACTTCCCGACTCAACTTTACTACTACTTTACCACTGTGAGTTATAGCATCCCTTTTTACTTTAACTATTTTGGGAACTGAGAATACATGCGCATTTTATGTTTTACATACTAGGCACGAGTACTTAAACTTTATATATGTGTGGGTTATACAACGACATAAACTTTCCCCTTAGCTCGGTAACGTTTAGTCATTGGTTTTTGAACCGGTGAACGCGAATCTTAGATATGGATCCATAGGGTTTGACATCCCCACTCGGGCTAGTAGCGCTAGCATTTAACGGGTGTTTAATACTTCGTAAACATACGCACTCGCCAAGTGTACTTTCAGGGGGTTATAAACGTTAAGTTAGTTACCAAGTGCCCACGGTTAAACATATACTTTATCATACTGTTTTGAAACGCTCTTTGTAGCACTGAAATCTTGTGGCCTACCTTACATTATTGTTATACTTAAACTATAGCTCACCAACCTTTGTGTTGACGTTTTTAAGAATGTTTTTCTCAGGTGCTTAAGGTTTCTTCCGCTGTTGTACTAGTCTTGCTGTAGACACCCGCTGCTTTAGAGATGTCACCGCATGAACGTTTATCTTGCATTCATAAACATTATTACTTTTGAAACTATGATTTGTAACGACCTATGGGTCACATACTATTATCCTTGCTTCTATTCATTGAAGCATGCTTTTGGTTGTTAAACATTGATTTTGGTTAAGACATCACCTTTTATCATGAATGCAAACGTATTTTGAAATAGCATATAGTGTTTGACCTTGTAATGATCCTGTTGTTGATGGTCCGTACATGATGATTTAGTATAGGGTGTCACATTTGGTATCAGAGCATTGGTTGTAGGGAATTAGGTTGCATTAGTGAGTCTAAGACCGACCCGAGTAGGATTCACTAATAGGACTAATCTACAACTTGCTAGTTTACTTGTTTCTGCTGAACTTACTGCATGCTGCTGCTTACTTTTACTACTATATGCCGTATGCTACTACATGATTTCACTACTGTATGCTATTATATGCTTTCGATTACATGATACTTGTCGTTATTGCCATGCTACTTACTGTTACACATGATTTAGACTGTTGTAGTTACTTTGCCTAATACGTGCTTGCTTTATGACTTACTGACATGGAAAAAGTTATTTTTCCTTGTTCAGATGTCGGATATTCCACCTGCTATCATTTTGGGCAGTGACACAGATTCATCAGCCACTTCACCTGCCACTGTTGCCGATCCTCAGATCCCATAGGCGATACCCTCTAGTGACCCAGGCGCTTCGTCCTTCGGAGCTAGTAGTCATGCACCTGGCCCGATGGTTACCTCTGACGGAGCCGAGGACCTCTCGGAGATTCCAGCTCCACTAGCCCCAGTACCTCAGGAGCCACAGCACCATCCTGGTGGAGTTGTGATTCCCGCGGAATTTGGGGAAGGTCCATTCCGTAATCAGTATCGCCATTGGTGCCGACGCGCTCCTGATGGACGTCTCGTGCCGATCGGGCCCGCCCGATACCTACTGATGATGGCCGCCCGAGGAGATCCAGTACAGCCACCCGTGCAGCTACCTCCACATGATTCAGATGACCCGTCATTCGATGACACATCCTCAGACGACTCTAGTGACGAGGATTCCACCGATGACTCCGACGGGGAGGACCCCGATGATGCACCTGTTCAGCCACCCTCCACCCCGTCGAAGAAGCGGTACTATTTCGATGGTTCCGTCATTCCAGGGCTCAACGGAGGTCGAGCATTCACTGACGCATATGGTCGGCGTCATAGGGTTACCGCCCATAAGCAGCTTGTGCCGTACCCTGCTGATCCCTTCATTCGTAAGCCTTACCGCTTCGTAGCATCTACTTCTGGAGCCGGACCGTCTGCACCACCAGCTCCACCAGTACCACCTGTACCGACTGCACCGCCTGCCCCACCATCTCCCTCTGTCGAGGAACTGATGAGGGAGGTGGAGACCCTCCGTGCTCGGGTAACTGAGCTCGAGGACCAGATGTCCCACGTATTGGACATCCTACACCCACCTTCACCGTAGGGCTTTTTAGTAGATTTCATTATGTAATCTAGTTGTAGTTTTATGTATTACTTATGTATTGTACGAATCTATGCGGATGTATGAAACTTATTATTAATGAATGGAACTTTGTGTTGTTTAGTTTTTGCACAAGTGTTCTATTTACGTTACTGTACGATGGTTTTGTGATATCTGTATCTAGAGGCTCTACTTAATTAACATGTGTTGTGCTGATTACATGTTGGTTGTTGTATACTATATTATTATTTATTGAATACTGGATTTTAACTTGAGTCAAAATTTTTGTTTAGAACATCATGGCCAACGGACGATCAACACCAACCGCAGCCCAAATCGAGGAGATGATCAATGAACGAGTCACCGCAGCTTTAGCGGAAAGAAACCTCCAAGCTCCACCGCCACCGCCACCAGTTATCCAGCCCATTCGTAATGGGTGCACATACAAAGAGTTTCAAAGCTGCAAACCCCACAACTTTAGTGGAACGGAGGGGCCAGTTGGTCTCACTAGATGGTTTGAGAAATTAGAATCTGTGTTTCGAGTTAGTAACTGCTCAGAGGTGAATAAAACCAAGTTTGCTTCATGCACGCTGTCTGATGGCACACTAATGTGGTGGAACACGTTGGCTCAAGAAAAGGGTATCGATGAGGTGTTTGCTACTCCATGGGAGGAATTCAAAGGGGCCCTGATTGAGGAATATTGCCCTAGGACCGAGATCCAGAAGATGGAGATTGAGTTTATG
The DNA here is from genome assembly GCF_046630445.1 of Rutidosis leptorrhynchoides. Classification (NCBI taxonomy): domain Eukaryota; kingdom Viridiplantae; phylum Streptophyta; class Magnoliopsida; order Asterales; family Asteraceae; genus Rutidosis; species Rutidosis leptorrhynchoides. The sequence continues at coordinate 212,506,679 of NC_092333.1, forward strand.
CAGTTAAAGGTTGTGGGGAACGACCTCGATGGTTACAATCGTAGGTATTTGGAACTAGCCCTGATGTGTCCTACCATGGTTACCCCGGAGTTCAAGCATATGGAAAGATATTTATGGGGACTTCCTAAGTCCATTAAGGGAAACGTCACCTCGTCTAAGCCACCTAATGTCCCGGAGGCAATGCGCATGGCGCATACTTTAATGAACCAAATCATCATCGATGAACCGGAGAAGGCTAAGTCTGAAGCGGGTAGTAGTGATAAGCGAAAGTGGGATAACAACAAGGGTAGAGCCTATGATCAAAACTCAGTAAAGCGACATGAGGGTTTCAAAGAAAACAACAACGGTGGAAACCCCAACCCGAACTACAAGGGCACCTTACTGCAATGCAAGAGGTGCTATAAGCACCATACCGGGTATTGTAATGTTGTTTGTGAAAAGTGCCAACGGACTGGGCATATCGGTAAGGACTGCAAGGTTACCACCATGACTGGGAAGCCGAACCCCAATGGACCGAAAAAGTGCTACGAATGCGGACAGACGGGCCATTTCAGAAATGCGTGTCCCAACAAAAGAAAGGACGGCGGACCACCCCGTGGTAGAGCTTTCAACGTTAATGCAAGAGATGCACGCGAGAACCCCGACTTGGTGACAGGTATATTCACTATCAACAATCCATTAGCTTTTGTCCTATTTGATACTGGTGCCGATAGAAGTTATGTATATAGACACTTTTGTGATAAGATTAATTGGTCGTTAGTTCCTTTAAAAGAAAGTATGCTTGTAGAGGTAGCCAATGGAAAACTTGAGAAAGTTGACCATATTAGTCGAGGAGCTATTATCAACATAGCTGGTGTAGATTTCAAGATTTACTTGATACCCATTAAGTTCGGAAGCTTTGATGTTATTGTCGATATGGATTGGTTGACCAAGATAAAGGCTGACATTATCTGTGGAGATAAAACTCTTCGTATACCACACGGAGAGGGCGAGCCACTGGTTATTTACGGAGAAAGATGTACCTCGAAGCTGAACCTCATTAGTTGCGTGAAAGCGCAAAAGATCACGAAGAAGGGACATCTTGCCGTGCTAGCACATGTGAAAACATTAGAAACCGAGGTGAAGAGTGTGAACGATGTTCGAATTATGAACGAGTTTTCTGATGACTTTCCCGAAGAATTGCCTGGATTACCGCCACCAAGGGCAGTAGAGTTTCAGATCGATTTAGTGCCATGATCTGCACCTGTAGCTCGTGCACCTTATCTACATACACCTTCTGAGATGCAGGAGTTGCGGAGCCAACTACAAGAGCTGTTAGATCGAGAATTTATCCAACCAAGTTTCTCGCCTTGGGGCGCGCCTGTTTATTTGTGAAGAAGAAGGATGGATCCTTCCGCATGTGTATCGACTACCGTGAACTCAAAAAATTGACAATCAAGAATCGGTATCCTCTTCCCCGCATTGACAATCTTTTTGATCAACTACAAGGATCGAGCGTTTACTCTAAGATCGATTTGCGATCCGGTTATCACCAGTTGAGGGTGAAAGAGAGCGATGTGATGAAGACTGCATTCAGAACTCGTTATGGTCATTATGAGTTTCTCGTGATGCCATTCGGTTTAACCAACGCACATGCCGTGTTCATGGATCTCATGAATCATGTCTGCAAACTATACTTAGATAAGTTCGTTATCGTCTTCATAGATGATATCCTCATCTACTCCAAGAGTGAAGAAGAGCATGAACAACATCTTCGTCTAGTGCTTGAACTCTTGAGACAAGAGCAACTTTATACGAAATTCTCCAAGTGTGAATTTTGGTTGAAGGAAGTCCAATTTCTGGGACATGTTGTGAGCGACCAGGGTATCAAAGTTGATCCCGCCAAGATTGAAGCTATCAGCAAATGGGAGACCCTCACTACTCCGACTCATATTCACCAATTTTTAGGTCTCGCCGGTTACTACCGAAGATTTATTGAAGGTTTCTCTCTAATTGCGCGTCCTTTGACCGCGCTGACTCACAAAGGGAAAAAGTTCATTTGGGAACCCGCACACGAATCAGCATTCTAAACTTTGAAGAAGAAGTTAACCACCGCACCTATCTTATCACTTCCTGAAGGCAGTAACGATTTTGTCGTTTATTGCGATGCTTCGAAAAGTGGTTTTAGTTGTGTACTGATGCAAAGATCAAAGGTTATTGCCTATGCTTCCCGTCAATTAAAGATTCACGAGCGGAACTACATTACTCATGATCTCGAGCTTGGAGCCGTTGTCTTTGCGCTCAAATTGTGGAGACACTATTTGTATGGAACTAAGAGCACTATCTTCACAGACCACAAGAGTCTCCAACATATATTCGATTAGAAGCAACTGAATATGAGACAGCGTCGATGGATCGAGATGCTAAACGACTATGATTGTGAACTTCGCTATCATCCTGGAAAGGCCAATGTTGTAGCTGACGCTTTGAGCCAAAAGGAGAGGATGGCACCTGTTCGTGTTCGGGCACTGAACATCACCATTCATTCAAACCTCAACAGCCAGATCCGAGTAGCCCAAGATGAGGCTCTCAAAGAGGAGAATAAATCTCATGAACACTTGAACATACTTGTCTCTCGATTCGAGGTTAGGGGGTCTGGACTCCGATGTTATGCCGGAAGAATTTGGGTACCTTGTTATGGAGATCTACGAAACCTTATATTAGATGAAGCCCACAAGTCGAGATATTCAATTCATCCAGGAGCGGGCAAAATGTACCACGATCTTAAGGAACAGTATTGGTGGCCTAATCTTAAGAAGGACGTTGCAACTTATGTTGGTAAGTGTTTGACTTGTTCGAAAGTTAAGGCCGAACATCAGAGGCCCTCTGGATTACTTCAACAACTGGAAATCCCACATGGAAGTGGGAAAGGATCACAAAGGATTTCAACACCAAGCTACCAAAGACGGTGGGCGGATACGATACCATTTGGGTTATCGTTGACCGTCTTACCAAATCTGCACACTTCCTAGCTATGAAGGAAACGGATACGATGGAGAGACTTGCTCAATTATACATCAAAGAGGTTGTATCTCATCATGGTGTACCTTTATCGATCATCTCAGATCGCGATCCCCGTTTTGCTTCTAGATTTTGGCGTTCTTTGCAAGAAGCCATGGGAACTCGTCTGGACATGAGTACTGCATATCACCCACAGACCGACGGGCAAAGTGAACGCACGATTCAGACTATGGAGGACATGTTGCGTGCATGTGTTATTGATTTCAGAAAAGCCTGGGAAAGACATTTGCCACTCGCAAAATTTTCTTACAACAACAGTTATCACTCGAGTATTAATGCCGCACCTTTTGAAGCATTGTATGGCCACAAGTGCCGATCTCCTATTTGTTGGGCCGAGGTAGGCGAAAAGCAAATCACTAGACCCGAGGTAGTCCATGAAACAACAGAGAAGATTGCCCAGATTCAAGCTAGACTTAAGACGGCCCGTGATCGTCAAAAGAGTTATGCTGACCGTAAACGTAAAGACTTTGAATTCAACGTGGGTGACCAAGTAATGTTGAAGGTTGCACCTTGGAAGGGTGTGATTCATTTTGGAAAGCGCGGAAAGTTAAACCCGCGATACATTGGTCCTTTTGAAATCTTGGAGCGTGTTGGACCCGTTGCTTACCGTCTGGATCTTCCAACTCAATTGAGCTCAGTTCATCCTACTTTTCACGTGTGAAACTTGAAGAAGTGTCTTGCTGCACCCGAACTTATCATACCATTGGAAGAACTTACGATTGACAACAAACTCCACTTTGTGGAAGAGCCTGTTGAAATTATGGACCGTGAGGTCAAGACTTTGAAATGCAACAAGATTCCGATCGTTCAAGTACGATGGAATGCCAAACGAGGACCTGAGTTTAACTGGGAACGAGAGGATCAAATGATGCAGAAGTATCCTCACCTTTTCCCAACTCCTCCATCTACCTCAGCTTAAAAATCGGGACGAAATTTTCTTTAACAGGTGGGTAATATAACGACCCTAGATTTTCCAACGTTTACTTAATAATATTTATTATTAATACTTGTGATTTAATGAATGTATTTCTATGCATTTACTTGTTACTATACATGAATTTTAATTGCCCGACACGTCTTTGTGACACATGAACTTTTCACGAATAATATTTTTGAATATTATTTACATTCATGATTAAATTTTATTAATCATTTTTAATTAACTATGGTTACTAGTTAATTACTTGGGCTTTTATTGGATTTATTTGTTAATTACTTGAACATGAGCTTTTATTAATGATCATGGACCTAGAAGCCCACCATACTTATCTTAATGGATTAATCTAGGAGCCCTTTTGTTGTAAGTAGTCCATTAAGGATTAACTAGTTAGTAATTACTTATGGAATCTAGTTACTTGTTCCATTACACATCTTCCCCATGAAAACACACCTTATAACCAACTTTTAAGTCTTTACATGCAATAAACTTGTGGATCTTTTCCTTCCTCTCGATCCCCTTCAAACCGTCGGCCTTGTTAGATCAAGGGAGAGTTCAAACTTTTTTTTTACTTACTCTCTTGCATCCTCTCATTCCATTACACACTTACTCACTTTTGCTCTCAATTTTCTCTCATTTCTTTCTCCCATTCTCTCTCAATATTGTAAGTAACAAGACTTCTTTTCCTCTTCTTTTTCTCCCTAAAAACCGAAACATAAAACACTCTCATCATCATCATCTTTTGCTTGTTTAAGTTACTTGTCTTTGATTATTGTTTACTTACTTGTTGTTGTTTACTTGCTAGTTAATAAGAATCAAATTCTTTAGTTTGTTCTTCATTTTATCTTTTTCATACAAGAACATACAAGAACATAAACTTTCTAGTTTATGTTCTACACTTAATGTTTTAAAGACTTAAGGTTCATGTTGTAAAATCATACTTGAATTCATGTTTGTAAACTAAAGTTTACTTTCTTAAAGATCAAGATCTTGGCTTGAATCTTTAAAGTATGAACAACCATGAACTTGTTACTTGTTTATTTAGTTTATTACTTCATTCCTTGCATCTTCAAATTCGTGATTCATGTGTTGTTGGTCAAGTGTTACTAGTTAACTTTGATCTCATTTTTTTGAACTAAAGTTAACTTTAAAAGTTTAAGAACATGGAAGTATAATTTTTTAGTTATAACTTCATATACTTATGAAAGTTCTAGGTTTCTATAGCTTATGGTCTACTTATTTTGTTATAAACAAAAGCTTGTAAGCTTACATATACTTTACAAGATGAAAATCTAAGTTTTGTAGCTTATGGTTTCATTAAAGTAAAGATTCAAGTGTTATTACTTAGGATTTAACTTAATAACTTTATATCTATACTTTTGGGTCTTGGATCTTCAAGATCTAACTAAGAACTATGTTCTACAACTTAAGATCTTGATTAGTTATTTTACTTTCAAATTTGTAGTTCAATATTACTTTTATAACACTTGTATGTGTTGGATCTAAGGTCTTGATGTAACTTTGGTTCATCAAACATCATACAACTCTTAAGTGAGTTATTCTACATATCTTAGACTTACACTAGTGTCATGATAGTCAAAACTTGGTTAATATTACCTTTAGTGTTCATGTATGTGTCGGATCTAAGATCTTGATGTTACTTTGGTTCATCAAACTACATACAACACTTAATTGAGTTGTGTTACTTATCTTAGACTTACACTTGTGTTATGATGGTCAAAACTTGGTAAATATGATGTAAACACATCAACGAGTTGTACACTTGAAGCTATATGCATCAAGGATGAGAACCGTGATGAACGTCAAGAACCAAGATCCCACCGGAACCTAATGTTTACTGTTTTCTGGAACTGATCAGAATAGCTGGTCTACTGTAAAGTTTATTTTCAGTTAGCTCTGTTTGATTAGATAATTTTTCATTCAAGACTTGTCTTAATCCGAGTTACGGTTTAGGATCTACGGCCCTCCGAACGTCACTATGTCCTTTTAACGTTGTGCTGAAAATTCTGACCTACTCGCACTTAAACCGTCGCCACGGTCAAACGAAGACGAGTTTGATTCTGGAATTTTTAAAGCAACTAAAGGACTTATATACGGAGCCATGGCCACTGGTCTCACCTTATTTCAGTAGGTATAGAGGCCGTGGTGACTGATCAAAGTCAGCCTTTGTTTTAAACTCTTTTCATGAACGAGACTTACTTTACACCTTTTGTTTGATGATGAATGATGATGACCCTTAAGACCTAATTTACATACATTTAAACCTATTGGAACAATTTACTGACTTAGTAATATTTGATTTAGGTTGAGGAATTTTCGGACCTACATACTTGCTTACTTCTTGACTCAACTTTACTACTACTTTACCACTGTGAGTTATAGCATCCCTTTTTACTTTAACTATTTTGGGAACTGAGAATACATGCGCATTTTACGTTTTACATACTAGGCACGAGTACTTAAACTTTATATATGTGTGGATTATACAATGGCATAAACTTCCCCCTTAGCTCGGTAACGTTTAGTCATTGGTTTTTGAACCGGTGAACGCGAATCTTAGATATGGATCCATAGGGTTTGACATCCCCACTCGGGCTAGTAGCGCTAGCATTTAATGGGTGTTTAATACTTCGTAAACATACGCACTCACCAAGTGTACTTTCAGGGGGTTATAAATGTTAAGTTAGTTACCAAGTGCCCACGGTTAAACATATACTTTATCATACTGTTTTGAAATGCTCTTTGTAGCACTGAAATCTCGTGGCCTACCTTACATTACTGTTATACTTAAACTATAGCTCACCAACCTTTGTGTTGACATTTTTAAGCATGTTTTTCTCAGATGCTTAAGTTTGCTTCCGCTGTTGTACCAGTCTTGCTGTAGACACCCGCTGCTTTAGAGATGTCACCGCATGAACGTTTATCTTGCATTCATAAACATTGTTACTTTTGAAACTATGATTTGTAATGACCTATGGGTCACATACTATTATCCTTGCTTCTATTCATTGAAGCATGCTTTTGGTTGTTAAACATTGATGTTGGTTAAGACATCACCTTTTATCATGAATGCAAACGTATTTTGAAATAGCATATAGTGTTTGACCTTGTAATGATCCTGTTATTGATGGTCTGTACATGATGATTTAGTACGGGGCGTCACATAATGACAATGGCCGGTCGTCATTACATCATCGCATTACGCACTTAATCATTTATGACTCATGGTTAATAAACATTAATCTCTTCAATCTTAATACTACACTATAGGTCTCGTCAATAAGCCCTTTCCTATGGAGCATGGCATAATCATTCAATTTTAACTATTATGCAAGTCCTAAACTGCTTATCTTTTATCAACGATGGTTTAAGCCTAGATAATCCCTATAGTGGATTATCCAAGTCCCTTAAACCATAGCTCTGATACCAACTTTTAACGCCTTTAAACGATAAATTATTTTTTTTTAGATCCCACTATGGGATCAGGTTATGATCGAATTTCTTAAAAATCACCTTTGATCCCATTCAGGGATCTTTTAATCCCATTCCGGGAGCAGGCCCTGACATGGTAGTTTTCAACCAAATTAATACTTGTGACCCGTTTGACTATCAACGCATAACAACTCCGTTCCAACCTGTTTTAACAACATAACACATAAACAAACCTAATTTAAGCAGTTTCTTACATCGTCAAACATTACAAAAATCTTTTAATCATGATGCAACGTGTTTACACATCTTAAATATAACATTTGGTCCCAAAACTTAAAAGAAACATAATTTTAAAATACAAAAGACTTGGCGTTGATAAGCGGTATCATTAGAGCTAGATTCAAAATAGGGACTTGCACTACCACTTACTAAAACCCAAAGCTCCGCTATCCTCACATAGGCTCCTTACCTTCACAGTGTCCTTTCGTTCCTATAAAACATAAAACAACATGGGGGTAAGCTTTTACGCTTAGTGAGTTATAGGCGAATAATATAACATATGACATTGGGCACAATCATTTCATCACTTAGTCTTTCCAAACCAAATGGTTGCTTTCTTACTTTCGGATCCGACTCCTTTCCTTACCATAGACATAACTTATTAAGGCCAATCCTAGTAATTATGTCTAAGCTAACATAACCATAGGCATACACATATGCCTAAGCTACCTTAATCACATTGCATACATACATACATAGACACCCAAGGTGTCTAAGCTAAGTCATACCATAGACAAGATCATTAAGCAAACTTAGTGACCTTGCCTAAGCTAATCATCAACCATAGATACAATTATTAGGCTCGCCTAATAATTCTATCTAAGCTATCCACTTAGTGCACTTAGCCGTTGTCCTCTTGCACGGATGCAATCCGAAAACACTAAGTCACCCTTGACCCGCCCAATTTACCCCCTAAAAACTCACCTTGATTAAACGAGGTTCCTTGATCACTTGAAGCTCCTTTGCCTTGATTAGCACCTATACATGAGCTAATCTCATCAATAACATAACTCAACGAAATCACAACTTTCAAAAGCTTTCAACACTTTCATACACTTACACATTGACTTAATCCCCTATTTACTCCAACATTCACATGAACACTTACATACATAACATGTTTAACTTATCTTTTCACTTTCTATTATAACAACATTACCATACAAACATTATTTCCTTAATTACACAATTTCTCTAGTTCATCTCTTTCAAACATTACTTGCAATTCTTTCAAGCATTTTATCAAACATCAAAAGTGCATAAACCCATTTCAAATACTAGCAACCTTAAAATCATCATACATCCAAATATCATTACTTACAACAATATCAACAATTTACACATAAACTTTCTTCTTTACAAATTAACTAAATCTCATATATATTTTCATTGAGGCATTTCATCAAACACCTAGTGTGCATAACTTGATACTAAGCTAAAAACGTCACCAAATTCACCATATTCATACCATACACTCAAAATGCAAGTTCATACATGAACTTACTTCCAATATCAATCAAAAATTCATTTTTAATCATACAAGTGTGCAGATTTTCAACATACAACAACATTTAAGCTTGAGATTCATCTAAAACATCCAATTTTAGAAATACTTAGACATAGAAGTTCATACCTTGTCTCTAAGGATTTAAGAACCCTAATTGTGCACAAAAGGAGAAGAAATTGAAGAATTGCAACTTGCTATGATGATTAGAGCACACTAGATTGCACAAATTTCCAATTGCATGTACAAAATCCTTCCAATTGAAGGATTCTCCTTCTCTTCTTGTTTGGGTCGCCACTCTAGCACACACACACACACTTCTGTAATTTTTTTTCAACTGATAATGATTTTCCCGCATTTTACTCTTTTAATTAATAAACTTTGCCTCATTTGCACTTTCTACCCTCTCCACCAAAACTATAATATGGGAGGTCCTTAAATCTAACTTTACATCACTAGTCCCTTCCAACTTAACTAACAAACTTTAAATATTATCCATTTATTTTACACAAAATCATACCAACAATATAAATATCCATAATAAATTACATAAAATAATACCTTAAATAATTGGGATGTTACATTAAGCTAAGTTGGAGAGAAATCTTACAAGCATGCTAGAACTTTTTCCCATACATTTAACTTTAAACCATTTTGAACTTTCAACTTCTCCCCATGCATGAAAGAAGCAAGTTGATCTTTCCTCTTTTGGCCTTGTGACCGTCGGCCTAAGGGGCAAGGGCTTGTGAGGGAGTTCCATTTTCAAATTTTTTTTGTTACTTATTTACTAGTGTACTACTTCATTTTCTCACACACAAACTCAAAATTTCTTTCTCTCATCTCTTTTTCTCTCAAACTTGTAAGTAACAAGGCTTTACTTTCTTTCTTTTTCTTCCTAATAATCGATTACTAGCACAAGTATCATCATCAATTACTTGTTTTGTTACTTGTTCTTTTGTTGTTGTTTACTTACTAGTTGTTAAGAATCAAACTTTCTAGTTCATTCTTCATATTATCTTGTTTATACAAGAACATACAAGAACCAAGGAGGATCAAGTTTATAGTTTGATTCCTCTATAAAACTTGTTAAAAAAAAGTTCATAAGCTTTATAATCATACTTGTATTCATGTTTTGTAAACTTAAGGTTTACTTTCTTAAAGATCCAAGCCTTGGCTTGAATCTTCCTAAGTATGAACAACCATGAACTTATTACTTGTAGATTTAATTTATTTCTTCCTTTTGTACATGTTTCAATTAGTGATTCTTGTTTTGTTGGTCAAGTATTACTAGTTAAACTTGATCTCATATTTCTTGAAACTAAAGTTAACTTTATAAGTTCAAGAACATGGAAGTATAACTTTCTAGTTATAAATTTGTACACTTATGTTAGATCTAAGTTTCTATAGCTTATGGTCTTCTAATTTTGTTGTAAATAAGAGCTTATAAGCTTATATACATTTTACAAGATGAAAATCTAAGTTTCATAACTTATGGTTTCATTAAAGTGAAGATCCAAGTTCTATAACTTAGGATCTAACTTAAGAACACTAGATCTAGACTTTCTAGTCTAGGATCCTTAAGATCTAGCTAAGATCTAAGTTTTACAACTTAAGATCTTGTTTACTTAGTTTACTTTCAAGTTTGTAGCTTAATATTACTATTAGAACTCATGTATGTGTCGGATCTAAGATCTTGCTGTAACTTTGGTTCATCAAACTACTTACAACCCTTAATTGAGTTGTGCTACATATCTTAGACTTAAATTAGTGTTATGATGGTCAAAACTTGGTTAAGATGATGCAAACACATCAACGAGTTGTACACTTGAAGCTATAAGCATCAAGGATGAGAATCGTGATGAGCATCAAGCACCAAGAACCCACCGAAACAACTTACTTACTGTTTTCTGGAACTTATCAGTAACCTGGGCTACTGTAAAAGTTTATTTCCAGCTAGTTCAGTTTGAATAGGTGATTTTCCGTTTAGACCTCGTCTTAATCCGAGTTACGGTTTAGGATTTATGGCCATCCGAAAGTCACTACACCCTTTTAATGTTGTGCTAAAATTTCTGACCTACTCACACTTAAACCGTCGCCACGACCAAACGAAGACGAGTTTGGTTCTGGAAATTGGTCAGCCTCTAGGGGACTCATATACGGAGCCATGGACACTGGTCTCACGTCATTTCAGTTTGTATAGAGGACGTGGCGACTGAAAAAACTCAGCCTTTATTTCAAACTCTATTCTTGATTGAAACTTACTTTACACTTTTTGATTAATGATGAATGATGAATGATGATGATACTTAAGAACTAATTTACATACTTTTAAACCTTTGGGAACGATTTAATGACTTAGTAACTTTTGACTTAGATTGAGGACCTTCCGGACCAACTACTTGCTTACTTTCCCGAATCAACTTTACTACTTTTCACTGTGAGTTATAGCATCCCTTTTTACTTTAACTATTTTGGGACTGAGAATACATGCGCATTTTTACATTTTACATACTAGGCACGAGTACTTAAACTTTATATATGTGTGGGTTATACAACGGCATAAACTTTTCCCTTAGCTCGGTAACGTTTAGTCATTGGTCTTTGAACCGGTGAATGCGAATCTTAGATATGGATCCATAGGGTTTGACATCCCCACTCGGGCTAGTAGTGCTAGCATTTAATGGGTGTTTAATACTTCGTAAACTTACGCACTCACCAAGTGTACTTTTAGGGGGTGTAATTTACGTTAAGTTAGTTGCCAAGTGCCCACGATTATACATATACTTTTCATACTGTTTTGAAACACTGAAATCTCGTAGCCTACCTTACATTACTGTTACATTAAACTATAGCTCACCAACCTTTGTGTTGACGTTTTTAAGCATGTTTTTCTCAGGTGCTTAAGAGGTTTGTTTGCTTCCGCTGTTGTAGTCTTGCTGTAGACACCCACTGCTTATTTTAGAGATGTCTTCGCATGAAACGTTTACTTTGCATTCAAACTATGTTACTTTTGAAACGATGAATATGTAACGACCTATGGGTCACGTACTATTATTATTGCCTTCTATTCGTAGAAGCACGCTATCGGTTGTAAAACTTTTAATGGTTGTTAATACATCACTCCATTTTATGAATGCAAACTTATTTTAAAACAGCATATAGTGTTTGACCTTGTAATGATCCTGGTGTTGATGATCCGTACACGTTGATTTTGTACGCGGCATCAGATAAAAACAATATGATGATATATATATGGATATATATATATATATATATATATATATATATATATATATATATATATATATATATATATATATATATATATATATATATAGTTAACATGATATTATGATAAGTAAGTATCTCATTAGGTATATTAACAATGAGTTATATACATAAAAATGAGACTACTAAGTTAAGAAACTCGAAACGATATATATAACGATTATCGTTATAACAACGTTTTAATAAATACATATGTATCATATTAAGATATTGTTACAATATATTTAACATGATAAAATGATAATTATATATATATATATATATATATATATATATATATATATATATATATATATATATATATATATATCATTAAGTATGTTAACAATGAACTACATATGTAAAACAAGACTACTAACTTAAGAATTTCGAAACGAGACATATATATAACGATTATCGTTGTAACGACATTTTAATGTATATATACCATATTAAAATATATTCATACATCATAATATCATGATAATGTAATAATTTAACATCTCATTAGATATAATAAACAATGGGTTAACAACATTAAATGTGATCATTAACTTAAAGGTTTCAAAACAACACTTACATGTAACGACTAACGATGACTTAACGACTCAGTTAAAAATGTATATACTTGTAGTATATTAAGATGTATTAATACATTTTTGGAAGACTTCAAGACACATATCAAAGTACCTCTACTTATCAAAGTTGGTCACAAATACATTCTCATTCGTTTTCATCAACAATTTTACTCATATCTATCCGTATTCATACTCGTACAATACAAAGCTCCTAGATGTATTTACTATTGATTTATACACTCAATAATATGATCTTAGCAGCCCTAAATGACTCATCATCCATTATAGGAACATGTAGGGATTAACCTTTGTCATTTACCATGAATGATTAAACTAGATTACAAAATGATGGAGCCTTTATCTTGCTCCTAATTCACGTGAACTAAGACACACACAAACATAATTTCATTTCAATTTTATGTATCAAATTACTCTCTCTCAAAACTCTCTTTTCATGTTCTAAGTGTTCTTCATCATCTTCATTAAAATCTAGCTCAATCTAGCTCATAAATCCTAACCTAGATCAACTTACAAAACAACTACTCAAGAACACACCAAGAACACTTTCAAGTTTACTAGCTTACTTCCAATCTTGCAAATCCATTTCAAGTGATCATTCAATCTCAAGAAATATTTCTTATTTACAGTAAGATATCTTTCTAATTCAAGGTAATACTCATATTCAAACTTTGATTCAATTTCTATAACTATAACAATCTTATTTCGAGTGGAAATCTTACTTGAACTTGTTTTTGTGTCATGATTCTACTTCAAGAACTTTCAAGCCATCCAAGAATCCTTTGAAGCTAGATCAATTTTTTTCACTTATAGTAGGTTTACCTACTAAATTTAAGGTAGTAATGATGTTCATAACATCATTCAATTCATATATATATAACTATCTTATTCGAAGATTTGAACATGTAATCACTATAATATAGTTTAGTTAATTCTAAACTTGTTCGCAAACAAAGTTAATCCTTCTAACTTAACTTTTAAAATCAACTAAACACATGTTCTATATCTATATGATAAGCTAACTTAATGATTTAAAACCTGGAAACACGAAGAACACCATAAAACTGGGCATACGCCGTCGTAGTAAAACCGGGGGCTGTTTTGGGTTAGTTAATTAAAAACTATGATCAACTTTGATTTAAAAGTTGTTCTTTTGGGAAAATGATTTTTCTTATGAACATGAAACTATATCCAAAAATCATGGTTAAACTCAAAATGGAAGTATGTTTTTCAAAATGGTCATCAAGACGTCGTTCTTTCGACTGAAATGACTACCTCTTACAATATTGACTTGTAACCTGTATTTCTGACTATAAACTTATACTTTTTCTATTTAGTTTCATAAATTTCAGTTCATTATGAAATCATAGCAACTTGAATCACTCAAAACGGATTTAAAACGAAGAAGTTATGGGTAAAACAAGATTGGATAATTTTGCTTGTTGTAGCTACGTGAAATTTGTAACAAATCTATAAAAATTATAACTTAACTAACTTATATTGTATTATACATGTATTCTAACATATATTATGTAATCTTGGGATACCATAGACACGTATACAATGTTTTGACATATCAAATCGACCCATCTATATATATTATTTGGGAACAACCATAGACACTCTATATGCAGTAATGCTTGAGTTAGCTATACATGGTTGAGGTTGATTCCAAAATAATATATATACTTTGAGTTGTGATCTAGCCTGAGACTTGTATACACTGGGTCGTGGATTGATTCAAGATAATTTATATTGATTTATTTCTGTACATCTAACTGTGGACAACTAGTTGTAGATTACTAACGTTGGACTGCTAACTTAACAAACTTAAATAGTTAAAACGTAATAAAAAATGTTGTGAATATATTTCGATCATACTTTGATATATATGTATATATTCGTTATAGGTTCGTGAATCGACCCGTGACCAAGTCTTATTTTCCCGACGAAGGAAAAATCTGTGAAAGTGAGTTATAGTCCCATTTTTACTATCTAATATTTTTGGGATGAGAATACATGCAGTTTTGAAAATGATTTACAAAATAGACACAAGTATTGAAACTACATTCTATGTTGAATCGTTATACCGGATATCGCCCTTGTTGAACTTGGTAGCCTAAGAATTGGTGTTTATTATAATTGCCACCAATTGACGCGAATCCTAAAAATAGATCTATGGGCTTTGACACGCCCCAGTTAGAGAATTTGAACTGCTTTAGTACTTCGATATTTATATATGGGGATATTCTAGATGCATTTTGTTAATGTCGGTTACCAGGTGTTCAACCATATGAATGATTTTTATGCAGATTGCATGTTATTGAAAGATGAAATCTTGTGGTAGATTATTACAATTTGATATATAGGTTAAACCTATAACTCACCAACATTTTTTGTTAACGTTTAAAGCATGTTTATTCTCAGGTGATTATTAAGAGCTTCCGTTGTTGCATGCTAATTTATGGACAAGAGTTGGAGTCAGCATGCTTGTATAATATTGTTTAAAAACTGCATTCGAAGACATATATTGTTGTGTAATATGATTGTAAACCATTATGTAATGGTCGTGTGAAAACGCTATATTTTAGATTATCATTATTTGATCATCGTCGTAATATTTTAAAGGTTATGGTTTGTTTTAAAAATCGAATGCAGTCTTTGAAAAATGTCTCATATAGAGGTCAAAAACCTCGCAAAGAAATCAATTAATATGAAACGTTTATAATCAATATGAACGGGACATTTCAGTTGGTATCCGAGCATTGGTCTTAGAGAACCAGAAAATTGCATTAGTGTGTCTTACCGAGTTTGTTAGGATGCATTAGTAAGTCTGGACTTCGACCGTGTTTTCTTTAAAAACGACTGCTTAACACTTTTTGTTGGAAACTATATATTATTAACATGTAAATATTATGTAATATAATAATCTCTTAACGTGTTTGATATTGTGTGATAGATGTCTAACTCTAGTACAAATCCCATCGACTCACTTAATAATAATGAAGAGTCGAATATATTTTGGGAAGATTCACAAATTCCCGAGGAAGAATCGGAAGAGAAGGAACCGGAAGAGGAGGAACCGGAAGAAGAGGAACCGGAAGAAGAAGAGGTTCCGGAGGAAGAAATATTAATAACTACAGAAAAATAGTTAAATAAAAGAAAATCCTCAACCAATGGACCAAAGTTAAAAATGGTCAATGGTGTTTCCGCCGAGGAAGCAAAATATTGGGAAAATTACCAATTTTCTGATGAATCGGATCCCGATGAGGATTCCAATGATGTTATAGAAATTACCTCGACCCAATTTAAAAAGCAAAAGAAAATAATAAGGGAAAAGGCATCAAAATAGAGAAACCTAATTCCAACCCCGATGAACTCTACGTTAACATGAAATACCCTGATGGGGTGTACCGTAAACACCCGTATTTCTTAAATTTTTACTATAACCCGGGAACATGTAAGCCACCAGGTTTTTCTAAACCATTTGTGAAAACGACAGCTCGCATTAGAGGTGCACCATCTATCCCTAGGAAGTTAGCAAAACGAACCAAATCCGAGGAAGAAGAAACGAGTGAGTCGGAATAAAGAGTTGTAATCATGTTGTGTAATATATGTATTGTAGCGTGCTTGTATATTTATGTTATATGTAAAAATTGATTGTATTGTTTGTTAATTATCTTTTACAAATCTAATCCTTGTCTATTTTACAGTATAAAACACACAATGGACGTTAAGGATAGACAACCAAAAATTTTAGAAGACCTACCAGGGGATATGATTGATGAAATCTTGTCTAGAGTCGGTCAGAATTCATCGGCACAATTATTTACGGCGAAATTAGTTTGCCGAACATTTGAAAGACGTTCCAGGAATGCCTTAGTTAATAAAAGGCTTTCCTTTGATAGATGAGATATATCACATTGGGGAGACCATAAGTTACGCCGTGTTTTCATTAAAGCATTGAATGTGGGGAACCCAGATGCAATTTTACGCTACGGGTTGAGAGCCTATTTTGACTCTACCTATCCCAACATAGGACTTCGTTCTTTAGAAAGAGCTTCAAACATGCAACATAAAGAAGCATGTTATGTCTACGGGTTAGTAATATTCGCTTCTCACCAAATTGAGAAAAAGAACATAGGATTGCAACTACTAAATAAAACATTCCCACAAGTGACGAATTCGGTAGTTGGGATGAGAAACAAGGTTTTTAGATTGATACGGTGCTGTTGGGCATTACGTAACCCCCGTCCTTTTGACGACGTTACAACATGCTGCCTAGCCAACGGTCACAACGGTTATTTTCCACAAGACCAAGGATGGGAAATAATATTAGTAAAACCAGAATGCATGACTTGTTTATGGACTTATGAATTACGTGTCTTTATTGTCTTTGCTGAACGACTTGTGTATTAACTAGAACTGTCTTCACAACTACCTTGTATCAAAGTTATTGTGTACTATATTTCATGCTATATGTATAATAGCTGTATTGTAAGTTTGTAAAATTGTATAAAAGTTTGAACGCGATATATTATGATCAGTTTTTCATATAGAATTGTAGTAGTTGAATGGTATATTAGCTACTAAGTATGAACTTAACGGGTAGGTAGTACCCGAATTAAAACTTATAGAACACTAATATGAAGAAAAAGCTTTTATAAATAAGTTCATATTATGCTACGAAATACTATTAACTACTCTTAATATTCTATATGATTAACTTAATTCTTTTGGCTATTTTTGAAGGAAATGGCACCAACTACTAGACACACCATGAATATGAGCGAAGAAGAATTCCTTACCTTTCTTGCTGCGAACATAGCCGCAGTGCAGGCCGCAATGCAAAATAACAACAATAACTCCGGATCTAGCAGTGGAACTAATTCCACAAGAAATCGTGTAGGATGCTCCTACAAAGAATTCACTGCCTGTAAACCTTTGGAATTTGATGGAACTGAAGGACCAATCGGATTGAAACGGTGGACCGAGAAGGTTGAATCGGTGTTTGCCATAAGTAAATATACTAAAGAAGACAAAGTAAAGTACGCTACGCATACCTTCACGGGTACTGCATTAACATGGTGGAACACCTACCTCGAGCAGGTGGGACAAGATACTGCTTACGCACTACCGTGGTCAGCATTCAAGCACTTGATGAATGAGCAGTATCGTCCCAGAAACGAGGTCAATAAGCTCAAGGTAGAGCTTAGAGGGTTACAAACACAAGGATTTGATATTCCCACGTACGAACGACGATTCACAGAGTTGTGCATGTTGTGTCCGGGAGCGTTCGAAGATGAAGAAGAGAACATCGACGCATTTGTAAAAGGGTTACCAGAAAGGATTCAAGAAGATGTGAGTTCACACGTGCCCATCTCCATACAAAAGGCAAGTCGAATGGCTCATAAACTCATAAATCAGATTGAGGGAAGAATTAAAGAGCAGGCGACCGAAGAAGCCAACACGAAACAAGTCAAGAGGAAGTGGGAAGAAAACAGTGACAAGAGTCACCAACAAAACAACAGTAACTATCGCTTCAACAACCAACACAGCAATCACAACTACAATCACCCCATTTTTTGCAAAAATAAACGCAACAACAACTATCCCAACAACAACCACAATAACCGTCCTAACAACAATAACAATCGCAACAACAACCAAATCAATAATAACAATGGCAACAACAATCAGAACAATAAATGTCTAAGGTGTGGAGGGTATCATCCAGATAAGTTCTGTGTAGTATCGTGTACCAATTGTAACAGAACCGGACATAGTGTAACGCAGTGTGATGTCTATGGACCAAAGGCATATAAAAATAACAGAACAAATAAATCCATTATTTGTTACGGATGCGGAAAGTCGGGCCATTTCAGCAAAGCATGACCTAATCAAGGGAATAATAATGGTCAAGGCCGTGGACGAGTCTTCAACATTAATTCGACAGAAGCGCAGGAAGACACAGAGCTTGTTACGGGTACGTTTCTTATTGACGATAAATCTGCTTATGTTTTATTTGATTCGGGTGCGGATAGAAGCTATATGAGTAGAGATTTTTGTGCCAAATTAAATTGTCCATTAATGCCTTTGGATAATAAATTTTTACTCGAATTAGCAAACGGTAAACTAATTACAGGAGATAAAGTATGTCGGGATAGAGAAATTAAACTGGTTGATGAAACGTTTAAGATTGACTTAATACCAGCCGAGTTAGGGAGTTTTGACGTAATAATTGGCATGGACTGGTTGAAAAAGGTGAGAGCAGAGGTCGTTTGTTACAAAAATGCGATTCGCATTATGTGTGAAAAAGGAAAACCTTTAATGGTGTACGGAGAAAAGAACAACGTGAAGTTAAATCTTATTAGTAATTTGAAGGCGCAAAAACTAATAAGAAAAGGTTGCTATGTCATTCTAGCACACATCAAAAAAGTCAAACCTGAAGAAAAGAACATCAATGATGTTCCCGTCGCAAAAGAATTTCCCGACGTATTTCTGAAAGAATTATCGGGACTACCACCACATCGATCGTTTGAATTCCAAATAGATCTTGTACCGGGAGCTGCACCAATAGCTCGTGCTCCTTACAGACTTGCACCCAGCGAAATGAAGGAATTACAAAGTCAACTACAAGAACTGTTAGAACGTGGTTTCATTCGACCAAGCACATCACCATGGGGAGCTCCTATTTTGTTTGTCAAAAAGAAGGATGGTACATTCAGATTGTGTATCGACTACCGAGAGTTGAACAAACTTACCATCAAGAACCGTTATCCACTACCGAGAATCGACAATTTATTTGATCAACTACAAGGCTCGTTAGTTTATTCAAAGATCGATTTACATTTCGGGTATCATTAAATGCGGGTGAAGGAGGATGATATTCCAAAGACTGCTTTCAGAACGCGTTATGGTCATTACTAGTTTATGGTTATGCCGTTTGGATTGACTAACGCACCAGCTGTGTTCATGGACCTCATGAACTGAGTGTGTGGGCCATATCTTGACAAGTTTGTCATTGTTTTCATCGATGACATACTCATTTACTCAAAGAATGATCAAAAGCACGAAGAACATTTGAGAAAAGTGCTAGAATTGTTGAGGAAGGAACAACTGTACGCAAAATTTTAAAAGTGTGCATTTTGGTTGGAAGAAGTTCAATTCCTCGGTCACATAGTGAACAAAGAAGGTATTCAGGTAGATCCGGCAAAGATTGAAACCATTGAAAAATGGGAAACCCTGAAAACTCCGAAGCATATACGCCAATTTTTAGGACTGGCTGGTTACTAAAGAAGGTTCATCCAAGATTTTTCCAAAATAGCAAAACCCTTGACTGCATTAACGCATAAAGAGAATAAATTTGAATGGAAGAATGAGCAGGAGAAAGCGTTTCAATTGTTGAAGAAAAAGTTAACTACGGCACCTATATTGTCATTGCCTGAAGGGAACGATGATTTTGTGATATATTGTGACGCCTCAAAGCAAGGCCTCGGTTGTGTATTAATGCAACGAACGAAGGTAATTGCTTATGCATCTAGACAATTAAAGATTCACGAGCAGAATTATACGACACATGATTTGGAATTAGGCGCGGTTGTTTTTGAATTAAAGACTTGGAGGCACTACTTATATGGGGTCAAAAGTATTATATATATTGTAACAACCCAAATCAATAACCAACCGATTACGCGAAACAAATTTTTTTTTTATAACAGGAGAGTTCGCCACGCGCACCACCTCAGGGTGCGCGGCGTGCACAGTTCCAAATCAGTTCTGTCCGGATTTGTCCATTTTCAAATAAAGATCTCTCACTTCCCGACATTTTTAGACGAAACGCTTTTCACAACATGTTCTAATATGAAAAACTCATACGATTCAATCATAAAATGTGTTTTACAAAACGGGGCCCACATCGGCCGTTTTACGAGTTTCGTTCAAAACATACAAGTTCGACCATGAGAGTTTAAATTTCGAACGACACTATGAGCATGGTGTTTGGGGGTTAAACTACCCAAATCTCGGTCAAACACCAAAATCAAGTGGGATCTCTAATCCATACGAATGCCCTTACCCTTGTCTCCGCCGGAGCCTATAAGAAGATAAACAACGAGAGGGTAAGCAAAGCTTAGTAAGTGCAACAATTATACATACACATATATAACCCATCTATTTGCATTCGCACCCACCAAATACCTCATACGATAATATAACTCAAATAGCATGCCGTCTTACACATAATGCTAACAACTCGTACACTATCACAACATCACATTAGCATATACTCAACATAATATATATATATATATATATATATATATATATATATATATATATATATATATATATATATATATATATATATATGGGCAGGATCAATGGGGAAGTAACCAATCGGGGGGAAGCGGGGGGAAGCAAATTTTTTTTTTCCGGCATCAAGATCACACGAAAATATGAACATTTAGAAGAGACACTTCGTGATGAATGTTATTATTTAGGCGGGAAAACGATCGACAAAAATAACATTCAAGATAATATTGTTCGTGAAGAATATGAACGTTTTTTTTCTTCATGTTTTGTGAAGTAAAATTTAGCCCGATTTAGAGTTTAGGGTTTAGGGTTTAGGGTTTGGTGTTTTGGGTTTATTCCATAAACCCAAAACACTAAACCCTAAACCCTAAACCCTAAACCCTAAACTCTAAACCGTTCTTGTTAAAAACTCAATCTAAATCCTAAATCTAAACCCTAAATCTAAACCTAAACCCTAAATTTCTAAACCCTAATATCTAAACCCTATAAACCCTAATATCTAAACCCTAATATCTAAACCCCAATAGCTAAAACCTCAACATACGCTCGAAAAACACGATAATTGTTATATATTACTTCTTCGAGCGTTTTCTGCCAAAATAAAAACATTTATCACAAAGTGTCTCTACTAAATGTTCATATTTTCATCCCATCTATAATATTCGTGAACAAAGTTTTTTCAAAAAACGAAAAAAAAAGTTTTTGCTTCCCCCGCTTCCCCCCGATTGGTTACTTCCCTCTTGATCCTACCACTATATATATATATATATATATATATATATATATATATATATATATATATATATATATATATATATATATATATATATATATATATATATATATATATATATATATATATAGCATGCTAAACAATATCCATCAACATAATATGGTTAACCATAATGCTATGGTGCTACCGGCACGTGGTTCACACCATACGCATTTGAGTCTCACTCTT
Source organism: Rutidosis leptorrhynchoides (assembly GCF_046630445.1). Lineage (NCBI taxonomy): Eukaryota > Viridiplantae > Streptophyta > Magnoliopsida > Asterales > Asteraceae > Rutidosis > Rutidosis leptorrhynchoides. Next base: position 212,528,830 of record NC_092333.1, read on the forward strand.
TTATAGTGCTATCGGATCATGGTTCACACTTTAGCGCTATCGGCACGTGGTTCACGCCTCATTTTATAGTGCTACCGGTACGTGGTTCACACTTGATGCTACCGGCACGTGGTTCACATCCAAATTTTATAGTGCTACCGGCACGTGGTTCACACTTGATGCTACCGGCACGTGGTTCACATCATAATACTTGTCACATACATGTTATGGCACTACCGGCTCGTGGTTCATACCATAACATTCACAAATAAATACGCCATATACACGTACGCATAATTATTCCACTCACCTTAAAGATTTGGTGATGGTTTTATCCTTCCGCAAGCTTCAAAGCCAAGTACCTAATGCAATAAGTACTCGATCAACAAACAAAGTTGTTGGACTAAATACCAACACTTCACTCATGTGCATTTAATGACTTAAATGCATTAAATGCCCCATTTTCACCAAAACCGCCCCTTAAGGGTCAAGACCATCATTAATCACTTAAAAGCTAGTTATTAAGGTCCAACAACACTAACTATTACACAATTAGGGTATTTCATACCCATATTTCCCAACTAGGTCAACCATTAGCCCTTTGACTAATTTAAAGTCAACACACCCATTTCGGGTCATCCACTAACCCACCTAACACCCATTTACTAATTAACTAGGTGTGCTAGTGATTAACTAACCAATTAGGACTCATAAACATCAATTAACACTTTGAAACCCTAGGTTAGTTACCATTGAGTCTTCATGACTCCATCTTACCCAAGAACACCCAAAATCATTAAATATGGGTTTCATGTTCATCACTATCCCAAACTCTAACCCTTAAATCAATTAAAATAAGGAAATCAAAGTTAGAGCTTACCACCACAATCACAACGTAGCTAGTGATTAGATGAACAACTTTATAACTCGAGCTTAGACCCAAAACTAGCTCCTTCTTCCCTTGCTTGAACTTTCTCACACAAGAATCTCTCTCTCTCTCTCTCTAAAATTGAAGTGGAAAAGGATAAGGTAGTTGATAATGGAGTTATGACTCCCCACAAATAGATCTGGTAGCCTTTAACTCGTCCTCAAGTGAAATTACCAAAAAGCCCATCCAAAATATCTCATTAAAAGAGCAAGATCCGGCTACAGTAAAGGGTGCGCGGCGCGCTCGCTTTAGTGTGCGCGGCACGCACTAATTGCTGGACAGATTCTAACTTCAGTTTAATTACACAAAGATACCCACACTCTATGTATCATATATACACTGCTGTACAAAATGATTAGGGTCTTACAACTCTCCCCCACTTGAATCGGAGCGCATCCTCGCGATCCAAGCCGCATGACAAGAGGGAAGATAAACCAACACGAATTCTTCGGGCTCCCAAGTAAACTCAGAACCTTTACTCCGATGCCATTGAACTTTAAAAGTTCTTACTTCTTTATTTCTCAACCTTTTGACTTTCTCATCGAGTATAGCAATCGGCTCCTCAATATACTCTAACTTATTGTTTAGCTCGATCTCGTCTAATGGCACCCAAGATGAATCATCTGCAAGACACTTACGGAGATGGGAAACATGAAATGTATTATGGATCCCCGCAAGCTCTTCAGGTAATTTCAAATGATACGCAACTTCACCAACACGAGCTAAAATTTTAAAAGGACCAATAAATCGAGGAGCTAACTTTCCCCGTTTTCGAAATCGAATAATACCCTTCCATGACGAAACCTTAAGCATCACCATGTCACCTTCTTGGAATTCGATCATTCGCCTACATTTGTCGGCATATGACTTTTGTCTATCTTGAGCCTTTTTCAAATGAGCCCGAATCATATCAATCTTGCTATTCGTCTCTAAAACCAAATCGGTACTCCCGATTTCCTTTTGTCCCACTTCACCCCAACAAATTGGAGTTCGGCACCTTCGCCCATAAAGCATCTCATAAGGTGGCATCCCGATACTAGTATGATAACTATTATTGTATGAGAATTCCACCAAAGGCAAATGCTCATCCCAACTACCACCGAAATCAATAATACACGCCCGTAACATATCCTCCAATGTTTGATTCGTACATTCGGTTTGACCGTCCGTTTGAGGATGATACGCCGTGCTCAATTTCAATTGTGTGCCCATATCTTCATGAAACTTTTCCCAAAACCGAGATGTGAAACGAGTATCTCGATCCAAAATAATAGATATAGGAACCCTGTGTCTCGCTATCACCTCCTTGATAAACAACTTAGCCAAAGTTTCTGACGATATCGCTTCCCGAATGGGAAGAAATAAGGCACTCTTCGTCAATCGATCAACTATTACCCAAATCGAGTCAAATTGGGTTCTCGCCGTCTTTGGTAACTTTGTGATGAAATCCATGGTAATGTGCTCCCATTTCCATTTCGGAAATTCCAACGATTGTAACTTACCATACGGCTTTTGGTGCTCGGCCTTAACTTGCAAACATGTAACACATTGTTCAACATACTTTACAACATCACGTTTCATGCCCGGCCACCAATAATCCTTCTTCAAGTCACGATACATTTTCATCGCGCCCGGATGAATGGAATACTTTGACTTATGTGCCTCATCAAGTAGCACTCGTCAGAAATATCCCATTCTAGGCACCCATACCCTTCCTTGAAAAGACAACAAACCATGCGGGCCTAAAGTAATGAACTCCGTTTGCCCCACGATTCGTTCCTCATGCTTATTGTTAACAAAAGCCTCAATTTGAATCTCACCAAGCTTTACAAGAAAATTGTTAGTAATAGTCATACGTAACAATCCCAATCGTAACGCCGGATGTTGACTCTTTCGACTTAACGCATCCGCGACCACATTCGCCTTGCCCGGATGATAAAGTATCTCACAATCGTAATCTTTCACCACATCCATCCATCCATCTACGTTGACAATAATTCAAATCTCGTTGATCAAAAAGATGTTTCAAACTTTTATGATCCGAATAAATCGCACACTTAACACCGTACAAGTAGTAACGCCGCCAACTCAAGATCATGATTCGGATATCTCGTTTCGTGTTCCTTTAATTATCGAGAGGCATAAGCGACGACTTTACCCCTTTGCATTAGAACACAACCGATCCTATTTAAAGACACATCACAATAAACCGTCATATCTTCTACACCTTCCAGGAACACTAACACTGGAGCTTGACATAACTTTTCTTTTAACAATTGAAAAAGCAATTTCTTGCTCGTTCTCCCAATTAAATCTAGCGTTCTTTCTTGTCAATTTCATCAACGGAGAAGCAATCTTAGAAAAGTCTTGGATAAAGCGACGATAATAACCGGCCAATCAGAGAAAACTTCGGATTTCCGTAGGCATAGTCGGTCGTCCCCAACTCTTTACCGTCTCGATCTTCCCCGGATCTACTTGTATACCATTTTTGTTCACAATGTGGCCAAGGAATTGAACTTCCCTTAGCCAAAATTCACATTTGGAGAATTTAGCATACAACTTCTCCTTCCGTAACGTCTTCAACACACCCCATAAATGATGTTCATGTCCCTTCATACTCTTCGAATAGACAAGTATGTCGTCAATGAACACAATTACCGACTTGTCCAACATAGGTTGGCACACTCGGTTTATAAGATCCATGAATGCTGCTGGTACATTCGTAAGACCAAAAGGCATAACTACGAATTCAAAATGCCCATAACGCGTTCGAAAAGCCATTTTCTCGATATCTTCTTCACGGACCCGCATTTGGTGATAGCCGGACCGTAGGTCGATTTTAGAAAAATATGTTGCACTTCGGAGTTGGTCAAACAAATCGTCAATCCGAGGCAATGGATAACGATTCTTGATTGTCACTTTATTTAACTCCCGATAATCGATGCACATCCGCATACTACCATCCTTCTTCTTTACGAATAAAACCGGAGCGCCCCATGGCGAAGCACTCGGTCGAATAAAACCCTTCTCAAGCAACTCTTGGGTTTGATTTAACAACTCTTGCATTTCCATTGGTGCTAAACGATAAGAAGTTTTAGCAATGGGGGTAGCCCCCGGAACCAACTCAGTGCGAAATTCAACTTGTCTTTCCGCCGGAACACCCGGTAACTCATCCGGAAAAACATCTTCAAATTCACTTACCACCGGAATTTCACGAATGGATGGTGGCTCATCTCGAGTATCAATAACATGGGAAAGAAAAGCCATGCCACCACTAACAAGGAAACGATGTGCCCGTGCAAAAGTACATATCGGCACAAGTGTTCTTCGTTTATCACCGTGAATAATTAACTCTCCCCCACTTGGGGTCTTTAACCGAATAAACTTATCATGGCATGCAATTCGACTCTATAATGATCGAGCCAATCCATACCAACGACGATATCAAAATAACCCAAAGTCATCGGAATGAGATCGATTTTAAAACTTTCGGCACCAAACACAACATTAAAATTTTTACACACATCAACCACTAGCGCCGTCTTGCCATCCGCTATTTCTACTTCTACCGGATGACTTAACTTAACTAGCGGTTTATTTAACTTAGGCACAAATCTTGGAGACACAAACGACAAATTAGCACCACTATCAAAAAGTATCCGTACCGGATTAGAGTTAACCATGAAAGTACCTGAAACAACTTCGTTGGATTGCTTGGTCTCCTCATTCGTCATCAAATAGTTGCGACCCCTAGCCGTGCCCGCCACTTTCTCCAACCGTTTAACATGATCGGTGTTCAAATCGGGACACTCAGGCCTCTTGTGCCCTTCTTTACCACAATTATAACAAGTAACTTTGTTCGGCGCATTGGTACAATCACGAGCCATGTGTCCTCTTTGTTTACAATTGAAACACATGGGCCCGTAACCCGGAGTATCACCTTCGGAACCCTTCTTTGACTTCTTGTTTGAAAAGTTCGAATGACTTGATCCTTCAAACTTTCTTTTAGAAAAAGTGAAATCGTTTTTTCTTGGAACCTCCGGCTCAAAACCCCGAGCCAATTCAAATAACTCGTCAAAAGATTTAGCCGCTCCTCGACTAATCTTACCCTTAAACTCATCATTCATGGTATGGTAGAAATCCTTCATCAACTTGTGATAGTCGCCAACATATTCTGGACAAAAACGAGTCTTTGCCAAAAAGGTAGACTTGAGAGTAACCAAGTCTATTGAACCTTGTCGCAAATTGTGCAACTCGTCCCGGATTCTATCAAGGTCGGAAGAAGTTCGGTATTCTTTGAAGAATTCTTTCTTAAACTCCTCCCACGTCAAGCTCATGCATTGCTCTTCACCATATAATTGGATTTTATCATCCCACCACAACTTCGCCTTTTCTCGTAACATGCTAGAACCATATCTCGCTTTCTTCTCGGAAGGAAATTCTGCGGTATGAAAAGCTCCCTCAATATCGGAAATCCAACATGTGCTTTTCAAAGGATCTCATACCCCATTAAACATCGGGGGTTGAGCATCCTTGAAATTTTTGTAATGGAAGTCCCGCCTTCCATTCCCACCGTTACATTCACCCCCTTCGCCACGAGGATGAATGTTTGTAGCTACTAATGCCTCCTCGATCGCGGCATTCATTCGATCATTTATCATTTCGGTTACTTGCCCATCAACCGATTCTTGGAAAACCTTTTGGACATCGTCAAGAATTTCCGTTTTTAGCCTTTTAAAGATGGCCTCAACCTTGGCCGTGAGTTCAACGTCCTCGCTCGTGCCTCCTTCATTGGTATCATGTCCATTTCTCATCTTCATTCTATAAAACGAAGTAAATTAAATAACGAACGAAAAGACATGACACAATATACATGAACACCACACCGCCCCATCTTGCTCAACAATCATCGTACATCGCTTGTTCGACACGATTTGAACCCGTAACAATGGCAGCTAATCATTGTTACGCGATCATGTAGCATTAACTTGCTAGTACAATGTCTATCTCGCTTGATGATTGCAAAACACAACACAAAACAATTAGCGCATAGTTAGTTCACCTAAAACTAAGCACTAACCAATCCCCGGGTCCGACCCATCTCCAACAAGTCCCGCATAACGCGCATACACAATAAAGTCTAAGTCTAGGCACCTATCTCAAGTCGCCTAAATCCCTTAGACCATGCTCTGATACCACTTGTAACAACCCAAATCAATAACCAACCGATTACATGAAACAAAATTTTTTATTTTTTTATAACAGGAGAGTGCGTCACGCGCACCACCTCAGGGTGCGAGGCGCGCACAGGCCAAAATCAGTTCTGTCCGGATTTGTCCATTTTCAAATAAAGATCTCTCACTTCCCGACATTTTTAGACGAAACGCTTTTCACAACATGTTCTAATATGAAAAACTCATACGATTCAATCATAAAATGAGTTTTACAAAACAGGGCCCACATCGGCCGTTTTACGAGTTTCGTTCAAAACATACAAGTTCAACCATAAGAGTTTAAATTCCAAACGACACTATGAGCATGGTGTTTGGGGGTTAAACTACCCAAATCTCGGTCAAACTCCAAAAGCAATAACCTCCAAAAGCGTCCCCTACAAACCAAGCGGGATCTCTAATCCATACGAATGCCCTTACCCTTGTCTCCGCCGGAGCCTATAAAAAGATAAACAACGAGAGGGTAAGCAAAGCTTAGTGAGTGCAACAATTATACATACACATATATTGTAACACCGTATTTTTTTTATTATTATTAACACAGCTGAAGTTATACTTACAAAATGTATGAAGTTACACTTCATATATAAATACATTTTTATCAAACAACCGGTGTTACGTTAATATTCAATTTTATATAGACAACATCAGAGTTCTAGACTTGTCGAACACAACCCAACGCGCCCATCTTCTCCCATGTCCACAAAAGCAAAAGACCTATAACCTGCAAGGAGGAAGGTGGAGGGGTTAGCACGAAGCTAAGTGAATGGACTAATATAACAGCTAAAGCATACAGGTACAATCACTAGAACACGCATTAACAAATTAATCAGACAGTTAATCACATAACCACTAGAATCATGCAGAAACATAGCAATACAAATACTGTATCATACAATAGCCACCAATCAATTAAATCCAAAGACCACCAAAGCATAAACACATCTTCAGCAACGGTCAATCCAAAGCAACCATGATAACTACTAGCAATGGTCAATCAAAAGCAACCATCTGGGTAATCTAAAGCAACCCATTGAGAGACTCGGCGGCCTGGCCGGGCCAACGACCCCAGTTGATCAATCTAGAGTCTACCGAAAACTCATAACTCTGTATCATTAGTATAAGTCTTCTACACGCGACGAACGCGTGGTTCGACTTATATTAATCATACAACATCAATGAGCCCAACCTGATCAGAAGCAAGGTTGATCTCTCCCGACCTGATCAGAAGCAAGGTCGGTCCAAATAACACGCGAGGCCACAGTCCACAACACTATACAACATAATTCAAAATCATAGTAACTAGGTCAACGGCCTAGGTCATGTCACTATATGCCTTAACGGCTAGATTAACCCACTCACCGAATACCAGCACAAGAAGAACTCAGAGGTCTTATATTTCTGAGTCTTCACTTCTCCTGATCACCTGGAAAAGATACAAATAAGTCAGTAATTACATCCTGATAATATTCTATCAACAAGACAGACACAATATCAATATAGAAATAAAACTATCAAACCTGCTCAGTCAACCGTACGAGTAACACCATCACACGCACGTTTGAGAACACTCAACCGTGCGGTTGACAACTCACTCGTACGTTTGATCTATGATCAAACATCCAACAATGACTCACCTGATTCGTACGGTTCACTACACGAGTAACCAGTGACTCGTACGAGTCACATCTTAACCGTACGTATCATCACAATCAAAACATAAGTTCCTATCACCACTCACTCGCACAGTTCACCACACGATTGACTACCTCAACCGTACGAGTGAAGACTCACTCGTGCGAGTGATGAAGAACAGTAGCAACAGCTAATTATATGGGTTTCAACCCAAAAACACAATATCAAACATCAATACATACACTAAATCAACACCTACAAATAGGTAATCACTGTATGATAAGTCTACATTATAATTTCAACCCATAACGACACTCTAAAGCGTGTAAAACAAGGCATACACCCTAAAACCCCTTTTTCTGATCAAAATAAATTTTGATCCAGATTCTTAAAAGTTTACCATTGGAAAGGATATTTTATTACGATTCCAACGATACTTGATTCATCAAAAACGGAGTTACGGTTTGAAAGTTATGACCAAAACAAGTTTCCACAAATCTGACCCTGTGCTCACACGTGTGACTGAGGTCTCACTCATGCGAGTGAGTCCTCACATGTGTGGTCGACCCTCAAAAGTGTGGTTACTCATATGAGTGACCTGTCAAAAGTGTGGGTGCTGATGAACACCTACAGCTCGCTGTTTTCGCGTTTTTTGACCCCAAAACATGATTTTTACTCAATCTGATCATGAAACCACTTCAAAAACATCATATAATATTATAGAACATATATCTAACAAAAATTAACACTAACAAACACAATTCATGAAGATTCAAGCATCAAAACTCACTTTTTCTCAAGAACACAAAAACCCAAATTACACAAGATTCAAGCAATGATTCAAGCATGCTAACCTGGTTTGATGATTACAAAGATGATATAAATAAGTTTCTAAGGCTCCACAAACCAATTTCAAGCTTTGATCAAGTTAGGGTTTTGATGTAGGTGAAAGATGAAGAACGAGGTGTTTGGTGAATTTTCTAGAAAATGCAAGAAGTGAACTGCACTAGTCATATAAATGGGTTTTAATTCCTACACTGTGCAACACACGGGTATTTATCAGTTATCTGATATCTTTCGTACTTCGTTAGGCGGCCCAACGGAGTCCAAATTAAACAAATGAACCTGTTCTGTAACCCTTGTCACAAACTGGTCTCAACTAAACAACCAAATAATTATAAACATATAATTATTAAAATCACTAATTACGCCAAACCCAAGGGTACAATGGTCATTTCAACTAGGCCCAAAACGCTGGTGTTACATATATAACCCATGTATTTGCATTCGCACCCACCAAATACCTCATACGAGAATATAACTCAAATAGCATGCCGTCTTACTCATAATGCTAACAACTCGTACACTATCACAACATCACATTAGCATATACTCAACACAATATATATATATATATATATATATATATATATATATATATATATATATATATATATATATATATATATATATATATATATATATATATATATATATATAGCATGCTAAATAATATCCATCAACATAATATGGTTAACCATAACGCTATGGTGCTACCGGCACGTGGTTCACACCTGATAAGGCTAAAAAGGAACATATATTTCATAGCAATATCCCTCCTAAATAATAGGTTTTCATATGTAATTGTATTATATTTTCATTGTAATTGTTTAAATAAATAAGTGCGAAGACAAAAGGCGAAAACGAAGATTTGAAGACAAAAACGTCCAAAAAGTTCAAATGTACAAGATACAATTCAAAAGGTTCAATTTATTAATGAGAAACGTCTAAAAATGACAAGAGCACAAGTTACAAAACGTAAAGTACACGATATAAAATAGTACGCAAGGACGTTCGAAAATTCAGAACCAGGACATGAGTCAACTCTCAACGCGCGACGCAACGGTGTAAAAATTACAAGTTAATTATGCACATAAATAAAATATAATATATAAATAATTCTTAAAAATTATATATATATATATATATATATATATATATATATATATATATATATATATATATATATATATATATATATTATTATTTAATAACGTCGACAAGCAAAGATCCAAAATGATGTGAGCTGGAAAATCGAACTCCGTGACTCGCGGAGTTTGAAGGCCAAATGGGCCGCGACTCGCGGAGCTGTCAGAAATCAAATTCGATTTTAATGTATAAAAAAATATAATAATAATAATATTCTGTAATAAATAATAAATAATAAATAAATAAATATATAATATATATATATATATAGTATAGGTTAGTTTTATATTAGATTAGTTTGGGTTATGCAAAGGTTATTTTACGGGTTTTAAAGTCGAAGCTCTGTCCGTGTAACACTACGCGATAAATAATCAATGTAAGCTATGTTCTCCTTTTTAAATTAATGTCTCGTACTTAAGTTATTATTATGCTTATTTGAGCCGAAGTAATCATGATGTTGGGCTAAAAATATTAAAATTGGGTAATTGGGCTTTGTACCATAATTGGAGTTTGGACAAAAGAACGACACTTGTGGAAATTAGACTATGGGCTATTAATGGGCTTTATATTTGTTTAACTAAATGATAGTTTGTTAATTTTAATATAAAGATTTACAATTGGACGTACCTATAAATAACCATTTACACTCGATCGGACACGATGGGCGGGGTATTTATATGTACGAATAATCGTTCATTTTACCGGACACGGAAATGGATTAATAGTCTATGGAATTATTAAAACAGGGGTGAAATTATGTACAAGGACACTTGGCGTAATTGTTAACAAAGTATTAAAACATTGGGTTACACGCAGTCGATATCCTGGTGTAATTATTAAACAAAGTATTAAAACCTCGTTACAGTTTAAGTCCCCAATTAGTTGGAATATTTGACTTCGGGTATAAGGATAATTTGACGAGGACACTCGCACTTTATATTTATGACTGATGGACTGTTAAGGACAAAAACCAGACGGACATATTGAATAATCCAGGACAAAGAACAATTAACCCATTGGGAATAAACTAAAAATCAACACGTCAAACATCATGATTACGGAAGTTTAAATAAGCATAATTCCTTTATTTTCATATTTAATTGCACTTTTAATTATCGCACTTTTATTTATTGTCATCGTATATTATCGTACTTTTTAATTATCGCAATTTTATTTTATCGCACTTTTATTTATCGCAATTTCATTTTCGTTATTTACTTTACGTTTAAAATTAAGTTGTATTTATTTTTAATATTTTACATTAGGTTTTAACTGCGACTAAAGTTTTAAAATCGACAAACCGGTCATTAAACGGTAAAACCCCCTTTTATATATTATTATATATAATTATTTATATTTTGTACAAATATAATTGTTTAAAAATATAGTGTAAAATAAGTCGTCTCCCTGTGGAACGAACCAGACTTACTAAAAACTATACTACTCTACGATTAGGTACACTGCCTATAGTGTTATAGCAAGGTTTAGGTATATCCCATCTGTAAATAAATAAATAACTTGTGTAAAAATGTATCGTATTTAATAGTTTTTCCTAGTAAAATATAAGCTATTTCATATACACCTCTGCGCACACCAACACCATACGCATTTGAGTCTCACTCTTTTATAGTGCTACCGGCTCGTGGTTCACACTTTGGTGCTACCAGCACGTGGTTCGTGCCTCATTTTATAGTGCTACCGGCACGTGGTTCACACTTGATGCTACCGGTACGTGGTTCACATCCAAATTTTATAGTGCTACCGGCACGTGGTTCACACTTGATGCTACCGGCATGTGGTTCACATCCAAATTTTATTGTGCTACTGGCACGTGGTTCACACTTGATGCTACCGGCATGTGGTTCACATCATGATACTCGTCACATACATGTTATGGCACTACCGGCTCGTGGTTCATACCATAACATTCACAAATAAATACGCTATATACACGTACGCATAATTATTCCACTCACCTTAAAGATTTGGTGATGGTTTTATCCTTCCGCAAGCTTCAAAGCCAAGTACCTAATGCAATAAGTATTCGATCAACAAACAAACTTGTTGGACTAAATACCAACATTTCACTCATGTGCATTTAATGACTTAAATGCATTAAATGCCCCATTTTCACCAAAACCGCCCCTTAAGGGTCAAGACCATCATTAATCACTTAAAAGCTAGTGATTAAGGTCCAACAACACTAACTATTACACAATTAGGGTATTTCATACCCATATTTCCCAACTAGGTCAATCATTAGCCCTTTGACTAATTTAAAGTCAACACACCCATTTCGGGTCATTCACTTACCCACCTAACACCCATTTACTAATTAACTTGGTGTGCTAGTGATTAACTAACCAATTAGGACTCATAAACATCAATTAACACTTTGAAACCCTAGGTTAGTTACCATTGAGTCTTCATGACTCCATCTTACCCAAGAACACCCAAAATCATTAAATATGGGTTTCATGTTCATCACTATCCCAAACTCTAACCCTTAAATCAATTAAAATAAGGAAATCAAAGTTAGAGCTTACCACCACAATCACAACTTAGCTAGTGATTAGATGAACAACTTTATAACTCGAGCTAAGACCCAAAACTAGCTCCTTCTTCCCTTGCTTAAACTTTCTCACACAAGAATCTCTCTCTCTCTCTCTCTCTCTCTCTAAAATTGAAGTGGAAAAGGATAAGGTAGTTGATAATGGAGTTATGACTCCCCACAAATAGATCTAGTAGCCTTTAACTCATCCCCAAGTGAAATTACCAAAAAGCCCATCCAAAATATCTCATTAAAAGAGCAGGATCCGGCTACAGTAAAGGGTGCGCGGCGCGCTCCCTTTAGTGTGCGCGGCGCGCACTAAGTGCTGGATAGATTCTGACTTCAGTTTAATTACACAAAGATACCCACACTCTATGTATCATATATACACTGCTGTACACAATGATTAAGGTCTTACATATACCAACCACAAAAGTCTCCAACACATATTTGATCAGAAACAACTGAACATGAGGCAGCGTAGGTGGGTCGAACTGTTGAACGATTACGATTTTGAGATTCGTTACCACCCGGGAAAGGCGAATGTGGTAGCTGATGCTCTGAGTAGAAAGGACAAAGAACCTATGCGGGTAAAAGCTATGAATATAGTTATTCGTACTAACCTTACTACTCAAATAAAGGAGGCACCACAGGGAGTTTTAAAAGAATGAAAGTTGAGGAATGAAATACCCAAAGGATCGGAGAAACATCTAAATATTCGGGAAGACAGAACCCGGTATAGGGCTGGAAGAATTTGGGTACCAAAGTTTGGAGATGTGAGAGAAATGGTACTTAAGGAAGCACATAAAACCAGATACTCAATACATCCCGGAGCGGGAAAGATGTACAAAGATCTCAAGAAACACTTTTGGTGGCCGGGTATGAAAGCCAATATTGCTAGATACGTAGGGGAATGTTTGACGTGTTCTAAGGTCAAAGCTGAACATCAGAAACCATCAGGTCTACTTCAACAACCCGAAATCCCGGAATGGAAATGGGAAAACATTACCATGGATTTCATTACTAAATTGCCAAGGACTGCAAATGGTTATGATACTATTTGGGTAATAGTCGATCGTCTTACCAAGTCAGCACACTTTCTGCCAATGAGAGAAGATGATAAAATGGAAAAATTGGCACGTTTATACTTGAAGGAAGTTGTCTCCAGACATGGAATACAAATCTCTATTATCTCTGATAGGGATGGCAGATTTATTTCAAGATTCTGGCAGACATTACAGCAAGTATTGGGAACTCGTCTAGACATGAGTACTGCCTATCATCCACAAACTGATGGGCAAAGTGAAAGTACGATACAGACCCTTGAAGACATGCTACGAGCATGTGTTATTAATTTCGGAAACAAGTGGGATCGACATCTACCGTTAGGAGAATTTTCCTACAACAACAGTTACCATTCAAGTATTGAGATAGCGCCGTTTGAAGCACTTTATGGTAGAAATTGCAGGTCTCCGATTTGTTGGAGTGAAGTCAGAGATAGACAAATTACGGGTCCGGAGATAATCCAAGAAACTACTGAAAAAATCATTCAAATTCAACAACGGTTGAAAACCGCCCAAATTAGACAAAAGAGCTACGCGGACATTAAGAGAAAAGATATAGAATTTGAAATTAGAGAGATGGTCATGCTTAAGGTTTCACCTTGGAAAGGCGTTGTTCGATTTGGTAAACGGGGGAAACTGAATCCAAGGTACATTGGACCATTCAAGATTATAGATCGTGCTAGACCAGTAGCTTACCGACTTGACTTACCTCAACAACTCGCTGGGGTACATAATACTTTTCATGTCTTGAATCTGAAGAAATGTTTTGTTAAAGAAGATCTCACTATTCCGTTAGACAAAATCCAAATCAATGAAAAACTTCAATTCATCGAAGAACCCGTTGAAATAATGGATCATGAGGTTAAAAGACTTAAGCAAAATAAAATACCAATCGTTAAGGTTCAATGGAATGCTCGTAGAGGACCTGAGTTCACCTGGGAGCGTGAAGACCAGATGAAGCTGAAATACCCTCACCTATTTCCAGAAGATGCGTCAACACCTCCAACAACTTAAAATTTCGGGACAAAATTTATTTAACGGGTAGGTACTGTAGTGACCCGAACTTTTCCATGATTATATATATTAAATGAAAACTATATTTGCATGATTAAATGTTTCCAACTTGTTAAGACTTGATTAATTGAAATAGGTTTCATGTAGACAATTGACCACCCAAATTGACCGGCGATTCACGAACGTTAAAACTTGTAAAAACTATATATTTATGTATATATATATATATATATATATATATATATATATATATATATATATATATATATATATATATATATATAGTTAACATGATATTATGATAAGTAAGTATCTCATTAGGTATATTAACAATGAGTTATATACATAAAAATGAGACTACTAAGTTAAGAAACTCGAAACAATATATATAACGATTATCGTTATAACAACGTTTTACTAAATACATATGTATCATATTAAGATATTGTTACACTATATTTAACATGATAAAATGATAATTATATATATATATATATATATATATATATATATATATATATATATATATATATATATATATATATATATATATATATATATATATATATATATCATTAAGTATGTTAACAATGAACTACATATGTAAAACAAGACTACTAACTTAAGAATTTCGAAACGAGACATATATGTAACGATTATCGTTGTAACGACATTTTAATGTATATATACCATATTAAAATATATTCATACATCATAATATCAAGATAATGTAATAATTTAACATCTCATTAGATATAATAAACAATGGGTTAACAACATTAAATGTGATCGTTAACTTAAAGGTTTCAAAACAACACTTACATGTAATGACTAACGATGACTTAACGACTCAGTTAAAAATGTATATACTTCTAGTATATTAAGTTGTATTAGTACACTTTTGGAAGACTTCAAGACACATATCAAAATACTTCTACTTATCAAAGTTGGTCACAAATACATTCTCATTCGTTTTCATCAACAATTTTACTCATATCCATCCGTATTCATACTCGTACAATACACAGCTCCTAGATGTATTTACTATTGATTTATACACTCAATAATCTGATCTTAGCAGCCCTAAATGACTCATCATCCATTATAGAAACATGTAGGGATTAACCTTTGTCATTTACCATGAATGATTAAGCTAGATTACAAAATGATGGAGCCTTTATCTTGCTCCTAATTCACGTGAACTAAGACACACACAAACACAATTTCATTTCAATTTTATGCATCAAATTACTCTCTCTCAAAACTCTCTCTTTATGTTCTAAGTTTTCTTAATCATCTTCATCAAAATCTAGCTCAATCTAGCTCATAAATCCTAACCTAGATCAAATTACAAAACAACTACTCAAGAACACACCAAGAACACACCAAGAACACTTTCAAGTTTACTAGCTTACTTCCAATCTTGCAAATCCATTTCAAGTGATCATCCAATCTAAAGAAATCTTTCTTATTTACAGTAAGATATCTTTCTAATTCAAGGTAATACTCATATTCAAACTTTGATTCAATTTCTATAACTATAACAATCTTATTTTGAGTGGAAATCTTACTTGAACTTGTTTTCGTGTCATGATTATACTTCAAGAACTTTCAAGCCATCCACGAATCCTTTGAAGCTAGATCAATTTTTGTCACTTCCAGTAGGTTTACCTACTAAACTTAAGGTAGTAATGATGTTCATAACATCATTCGATTCATATATATATATATATATATATATATATATATATATATATATATATATATATATATATATATATATATATATATATATATATATTTATATATAACTATCTTATTCGAAGATTTGAACATGTGATCACTAGAACATAGTTTAGTTAATTCTAAACTTGTTCGCAAACAATGTTAATCCTTCTAACTTAACTTTTAAAATCAACTAAATACGTGTTCTATATCTATATGATATGCTAACTTAATGATTTAAAACCTAGAAACACGAAGAACACCGTAAAACCGGACATACGCCGTCGTAGTAAAACCGGGGGCTGTTTTAGGTTAGTTAATTAAAAACTATGATCAACTTTGATTTAAAAGTTGTTCTTTTGGGAAAATGATTTTTCTTATGAACATGAAACTATATCCAAAAATCATGGTTAAACTCAAAATGGAAGTATGTTTTTCAAAATGGTCATCAAGACGTCGTTCTTTCGACAGAAATGACTACCTCTTACAATATTGACTTGTAACCTGTATTTCTGACTATAAACTTATACTTTTTCTATTTAGTTTCATAAATTTCAGTTCATTATGAAATCATAGCAACTTGAATCACTCAAAACGGATTTAAAACGAAGAAGTTATGGGTAAAACAAGATTGGATAATTTTGCTTGTTGTAGCTACATGAAATTTGTAACAAATCTATACAAATTATAACTTAACTAACTTATATTGTATTATAAATGTATTCTAACATATAGTATGTAATCTTGGGATACCATAGACACGTATACAATGTTTTGACATATCATATCGACTCATCTATATATATTATTTGGGAACAACCATAGACACTCTATATGCAGTAATGCTTGAGTTAGCTATACAGGGTTGCGGTTGATTCTAAAATAATATATATATACTTTGAGTTGTGATCTATCCTGTGACTTGTATACACTGGGTCGTGGATTGATTCGAGATAATTTATATTGATTTATTTCTGTACATCTAACTGTGGACAACTAGTTGTAGATTACTAATGCTGGACTGCTAACTTAACAAACTTAAATCGTTAAAATGTAATAAAAAATGTTGTGAATATATTTCGATCATACTTTGATATATATGTATATATTCGTTATAGGTTTGTGAATCGACCCGTGGCCAAGTCTTATTTTCCCGACGAAGGAAAAATCTGTGAAAGTGAGTTATAGTCCCATTTTTACTATCTAATATTTTTTGGATGAGAATACATGCAGTTTTGAAAATGATTTACAAAATAGACACAAGTATTGAAACTACATTCTATGTTGAATCGTTATACCGGATATCGCCCTTGTTGAACTTGGTAGCCTAAGAATTGGTGTTTATTAGAATTGCCACCAATTGACGCGAATCCTAAAGATAGATCTATGGGCTTTGACATGCCCCAGTCAGAGAATTTGAACTACTTCAGTACTTCGATATTTATATATGGGGATATTCTAGATGCATTTTGTTAATGTCGGTTACCCGGTGTTCAACCATATGAATGATTTTTATGCAGATTGCATGCTATTGAAAGATGAAATCTTGTGGTCTATTATTACAATTTGATATATAGGTTAAACCTATAACTCACCAATATTTTTTGTTGACGTTTAAATCATGTTTATTCTCAGGTGATTATTAAGAGTTTCCGATGTTGCATGCTAATTTATGGACAAGAGTTGGAGTCAGCATGCTTGTATAATATTGTTTAAAAACTGCATTCGAAGACATATATTGTTGTGTAATATGATTGTAAATCATTATGTAATGGTCATGTGAAAACGCTATATTTTAGATTATCATTATTTGATAATCGTCATAACATTTTAAAGGTTATGGTTTGTTTTAAAAATCGAATGCAGTCTTTGAAAAACGTCGCATATAGAGGTCAAAAACCTCGCAAAGAAATCAATTATTATGAAACGTTTATAATCAATATGAACGGGACATTTCAATGGTAACTAATATGGGATCAACATAATACACGTTGACTAATTATGGCAAACTAGTTGCAGATAGCACAAAAACTAACGTACAACCATTTAAAATAAACGTCGTACAAACATTAAACAACATTAATTCCGTTCATTAATCATAAAATTTGCATACAACTTCATAATGTTCGTACAATACATGCATAAAATATGAAACAACTAACGGAATTACATAATGAAATCTAATACAACGGTCCCAGGGTGACAGTGGGTAAATGATGTCCATCAAGTGGGTCATCTGGTCCTCGAGCTTAGTTACCCGAGCACGGAGGGCATGCACTTCCCTCGTCAGTTCCTCGACGATAGGAGATGCTGGTGGGGCAGGTGGTGCAGATGGTGCAAGTGGCGCCGGTGGTGCAGATGGTGCAGTCCCAGAAGTAGAAGGCACATAACGAGCGGTCTTACGCACGAATGGATCAGCAGGATACGGCACAACCCACTTACGGGCGGTGACCCTAACCAACAGTCCACGTGCATTCATGAACTGCTTACCTCCATTAACCCCTGGAATAACTATACCATCGAAGCGGTACCGCTTCTTCGTCGGGGTTGAGGGTGGCTGCACAGGCTCCTCCTCGGAGTCCTCCTCAGAATCCTCCTCGGGATCCTCATCCGATGACGAACTATCTGAATCATCTGAAGGTAGTGTAGGGTCGTCGTCTTCGGGTGGATGTGCCTGGCCGGTGGTCATGAGTCGATATCTTCCGGGTGGAATCGACACGACACGTCCATCAGCGGGGCGTCTGACCCAATGCCCACGCTCATTACGGAAAGGACCGTCTCCGTCTCCCCCAGGGATCACAGTACCACCGGGATGGTGCTGTGGCCCCGGGAGTCTAGGGCTGGGTGGAGATGGAATCTCCGCGGGATCCTTGTCTCCGTCTGTGATGTCTATTAGGTCAAGCACGAGCCAATATCTCCAGAAAATGAATCGCTAGAGTCGTCGGAGGGTAGCGGTGATGGGGTCTGTGAGTCAACAACAACGGTAGGTGAAGTAGTAGATGAATCTGAGTCACTCTCCAAATCAATGATAATGGGCGGTATGTCCGACATCTGAACAAGGAAAAAAACTTTTTCCATGTCAGTAAGACATATAGTAAGCACATAATCAGGCATAATAACTACAGCAGCCTAGATCGTCTACAACAGTACATAGCATGGAAATAAACAGTAGTATACAGCAAGTTCACATAGCAGTAAAAGTAAGCAGTAGCATGCAGCAGTTCCGCTGAAGCACGTAAACAAGCAAGTTATAGATTAGTCCTATTAGCGAATCCTACTCGGCTCAGTCAAGACTCACTAATGCAACCTAATTCCCTACAACCAATGCTCTGATACCAAATGAGATGAACCGTACAAAATTAACGTGTACGGATGATAATGCTAAAAATGAACACATATTTCATAGCATTATCCTTCAATAAAGACAAGCTTTTAGTTGCAATTGTTCTATTTACAAGTGATATTCGTTTAAATAATAAAAGGTGAAGACAAAAGATAGATTCGACGATTTGAAGACGCAAACGACCAAAAATCTAAAAAGTACAAAGTACAATCCAAGTGGTTCAATTTATTGATGAGAAACGTCTAAAAGTTACAAGAGTACGAGCCGCAAAACGCAAAGTACAAGATATTAAATCGTACGAAAGGACGTTCAAAAATCCGGAACCGAGACATAAACCGAGCATCAACGCGCGAGACAACGGACCTAAAATTACGAGTCAACTAGGCACAAGAATATAATATAATATATATAAAATTATATATATTATATTATATATTAAATAAACTCCGCAGCCCACGTTTTGATTGCAAAATATCTGAGTACAGCCTGTCCATGCGATCGCATAGCCTGGAAGCTTTAAAGCCATGTGATCACATGGCTTTCAAAACCTGGCCACATCTATAAATAGCAGCATATTTCGGACATTTTATGTACACCATATCCTACTGATATCACTCTCTCTCAATATATTTATACTTATATTTTATAATTATAATTTTAATATTAAGTAAATAATTATAAGGTTATAGTGGCGAATGTTTTAAGTTTGTAAGTCGAAATTCTGCCCGTGTAACACTACGCGATTAATACTCATTGTAAGTTATGTTCAACCTTTTTAAATTAATGTCTCGTAGCTAAGTTATTATTATGTTTATTTAATTCGAAGTAATCGTGATTTTGTACTAAATATTAAGACGGGTTATTGGGCTTTGGACCATAATTCGGGTTTGGACAAAAGACCGACACTTGTAGAAATTGGACTATGGGCTATTAATGTGCTTTATATTTGTTTAACTGAATGATAGTCGTTAATTTAATATAGAGATTTACAATTTGAGGTAATTATAAATAACCACATACACTCGATAAGACACGATGGGCGGGATATTTATAAATACTAATAATCGTTCATTTAACCGGACACGGGAATAGATTAATAGTCAATGGACTCATTAAAACAGGGGTGGATTACATACAAGGACACTTGGTGTAATTGTTAATAAAGTATTAAAACCTTGGATTGCACACAGTAGATAACCTGGTGTAATCATTAACAATGTATTAAAACCTTATTATAGTTTAAGTCCCCAATTAGTTGGAATATTTGACTTCGAATATAAGGGTAATTTGATAAGGACACTCGCACTTTATATTTATGACCGATGGACTATTATGGTCAAAAACCAGATGGATATATCAAATAATCCAGGACAAAAGGACAATTAACCCATGGTAATAAATTAAAATCAACACGTCGAACATCATGATTACGGAAGTTTAAATAAGCATAATTCCTTTATTTTATATCTCATTGCACTTCTATTTATCGTCATTTTAATTATCGTACTTTTTATTTATCGCACTTTTATTTATCGTCATTTACTTTACGTTTTAAATTAAGTTATATTTATATTTAATATTTTACATTAGGTTTTAATTGTGACTTAAGACATAAAATAGACAAACCAGTCATTAAACGGTAAAAACCTCCTTTAATAATAATAATAATACTACTACTTATATATATATATATATATATATATATATATATATATATATATATATATATATATATATATATATATACACACACACAAATATAGTTTAAAATAAATATAGCGTTAAACTTAGCTAGCTCTCTGTGGAACGAACCGGACTTGCTAAAAACTACACTACTCTACGATTAGGTACACTGCCTATAAGTGTTGTAACAAGGATTAGGTATATCCCATTCAATAAATAAATAAATAACTTGTGTAAAATTGTATCGTATTTAATAGTATTTAGTAGTAAAATAAAATCTATTTCGTACTACACCTCGCACACATCAAGTATTTTTGGCGCCGCCTCCTGAGAACGCCATAGAACGCTATAAAAAAAATTTAGTTTTTAAGCTATTTTTGTGAAAATATATTTACATAAGTTTTAAAAATATAAAAACATAAAAAAAAATTAGAAAAGAATACGGGCCGTACTGTAGCAGCCCAAACTTCTCGCCTGGAATCCGAAGCCATGCGGTCGTATGGCCAAACCAAAGAAACCTCATGCGGTCGCATGAGGTGATTTGACTGGTCTGAAACCTTTGACTGTCGAATTAGGGTTCGAATTAATAATTATTATTATTTAATAATTAGTTAATTAGGGTTTTATTTAATAATAATTAGTTTAGTTTTTAAATTAAATTTGTATTTTTAACTTTTAATTAGTTTTATTAATATATAAATTAATACTTTTATAAAATAATAATATAAAAATAATATTTTAGTAAAATTGTATTTTTATCGACTTAGTTTATTTTTGTATTTTGTATTCTTCTTTATTGTCGTTTAATTCGTAACTTTTATAATTTATTGTTCGTAATTAGTTTTAAACTTAGTATTTTGCCGTAGTAATTTTATATTTCTAGACTCTTAGGCTTTGCCGTAAAATCCCTTAAGTGCTTTTTCTTTAGATTAAGATTTAGACGCTTTAGAAATTTACGACGTCACTTATCGCTTTAATATTTAATAGATTTTAGTGCCTATTTAAGTTATTGCCGTTTTGGATATAGAATTCCTTTTAAGCTTTAATTCCTTTAGACGCAACTTTTAATATTTAGTTTTTAGACTTTTAAGTTCCGACGCTCTACTTTCTTATTTTTGTTTTTCGACGTTTGTTTTTCGACTCTTATTTTTCGACGCGCTCTTTTTCTTTCTCATTTCTACGCTCTAGTTTTTAGGACATATATTTTTATCTTCTTCAAAATTTCGACGAAAAATTATTTTAAGCGGTTAAATTGATAGACATCCAAAATTTTCTGGTTCGTAGTAATAGTTGGATTTGTTAGTAGCGAGTTGTGGGCTTCCGATTTAAAGGGTCCTGGCTACCTGCTGCATCTATTGGCTATTCGAAACGTGGGCAAAATCAAAAAAGTCTATTAATTTGATAACTTATATAATTTTTTATTTTTTTATAACTAATAGGATATTCAGTGAATGCACCGAGCAAAACGTTCACCACCTGTAACTAGATCAAGACATCTAGCCAATATTGTCGCCGTTAGTTTTTTCTTTAGAATCATCATCTAGTCGACCAAGTACTCCAATTCAAATTTCCGATAATCCATTTTTTGAACCCGACCTCACAATTGAGAACCCGGAGGATATTCAAGGACAATTCAGAGATCCTGAACCACTAATCATTCCTCCTGAACCACAAATCATTCAACCAGAGATTGTCGAGGAAGAAACCATTAAATCAGAATCCTCTAGTGATTCAGATTCAACAAATTCAACCATGGAAAATCATGAACCTCTAAGTATGGAAGATCGAATGAGAGCTACACGCACTGGCCAAGGTCACGCAATTACTCAACCAAACATTAATGCGCCAGATTATGAAATTAAAGGACAAATCCTACACATGGTAACTAATCAATGCCAATTTAGTGGTGCACCAAAAGAAGATTCAAACGAACATCTTCGTACCTTCAGTAGGATCTGTACTCTATTCAAAATCAGAGAAGTTGAGGATGAACAGATCTATCTCATGTTATTTCCCTGGACTTTAAAGGGAGAAGCCAAAGATGGGTTAGAATCGTTACCTGAAGGGGCGATTGATACATGGGATGTTTTAGTTGAGAAATTTCTTAAAAGATTCTTTCCGGCATCTAAAGCCGTGAGACTTCAAGGAGAAATTGTTACATTCACGCAGAAGCCAAATGAAACTCTATATGAGACGTGGACAAGATTTGGAAAGTTGTTGAGAGGATGTCCTCAACATGGTTTAGACACTTATCAAATAGTACAAATATTCTACCAAGGATGCGACATTACTACACGAAAAGACATCAACATAGCAGCTGGTGGTTCCATTATGAAGAAAACCGCAACTGAAGCTTACAAAATTATTGATAACACAGCCTCCCACTCACATGAGTGGCACCAAGAAAAAAATATTGTTAGATCATCTAAAGCGGCTAGAGCCGATTCTAGCCACGACTTTGATTCCATTTCCGCAAAGTTAGATGCTTTCGAGAGACGAATGGAAAAGATGACTAAAGATATTCACGCAATACGAATTAGTTGTGAGCAGTGTGGAGGACCACATTTGACAAAAGATTGTCTCAGTATTGAACAAACAATGGAACAAAGAGAGAATGTTTCATACATGAACCAAAGGCCTGAAAATAATTATCAAAATAATTATCAACCGCTAAGACCAAACTACAATCAAAATCAGAATTATAACTGAAATGTTCCATACAACAACCAACAAGGTCCTAGCAATCAACAAGTATCTAATAATACTTACAACCAGCAAAGACCTATTTTTCCAAATAAACCACCACAAACCGATGATAAAAAAGCCAAATTTAGAAGATATGATGTCGAAGCTAGTTGAATCTAAAACTCAATTTTTCACATCTCATAAACAAACTAATGAACAAAATGCTCAAGCATTTAGAAATCAACAAGCTTCTATCCAAAATGTGGAACAATAAGTGAGCAACCTAGCAAGGTTAATAGATGAAAGAAAACCGGGGAGTCTACCTAGCGATACAAATGCTAACCCCCGAAATGAAACAGCTAAAGCCATTACCACAAGAAGTGGTATTACACTTAAACCACCTGAAATACCTGTAATTCCTGATGACTCTATTCCTACTACACAGGCATCACAGCCTGAGCAAGAGAAGGAAACAGAATCGGTAGTTGAAAAGGTTAATGAAGATAATACAGTTAAGGCTAAATCTTATGTTAAACCATACCAACCACCACTTCCTTACCCGAGTAAAATGAGGAAAGAAAGACTTGAAGCCGAGCAATCCAAATTTTTGGATATGTTTAAACAAATAAATGTCAATCTTCCTTTCATTGATGTGATTTCAGGAATGCCAAGATATGCTAAATTCTTGAAAGATCTAATCACAAATAGAAAGAAAATGGAAGAACTCTCGGCTGTTACTATGAATGCTAATTGTTCTGCAGTGCTGTTGAATAAGCTACTAGAAAAATTATCAGATCCAGGAAGTTTCACAATTCCATGTTTTCTGGGTAGTCTTAGTTTAATAGAAGCATTGGCAGACTTAGGTGCTAGTATAAATCTAATGCTATATTCATTATACGCTAAACTAGACCTCGGAGAATTGAAACCAACAAGAATAAGCATACAACTAGCCGATCGATCAGTAAAATATCCTAGAGGGATAATGGAGAACATGCTAGTTAAAGTTGGTACTTTAGTATTCCCAGTGGACTTTGTTATTCTGGACATGAAGAAGATTCTCGAGTTCCTCTCATATTAGGAAGACCATTCTTAAACACGGCTAAAGCAATAATAGACGTGTTTGGTAAGAAACTGACCCTAAGTATAGAGGACGAGAGTGTTACCCTTTCTGTTGATAGAGGCATGCAACAACTGCAATCTACAGATGATACATGTTATTATATTCAAACTATAGATTCAAATGCAGAATTGTTAGAAGAATTTCCAGAATTACAAGGAACAGGAGAATGTTCTTTAGGAGAAGGAACTGAACCAATTGATGAAGCTGAAATGTTAGCTACACTTATGGCTAATGATTACGAACCAACAACAGAAGAACTTCAAATGTTAAAAGAGGAAGACAGATATCAATACAAATCATCGATAGAAGAACCATCGATATTAGAGTTAAAGCCACTTCCAAACCATTTGGAATACGCTTATTTACATGGTGAATTTGAATTACTTGTAATAATATCATCTTATCTTACGAAAAATGAAAAATCTCAACTTATTTCTGTGCTAAAAGCTCATAAACCAGCTATTGCATGGAAGATTCATGACATTAAAGGCATAAGTCCTTCGTATTGCACACATAAAATCCTTATGGAAGAAGGTCATAAAACATATGTGCAACGCCAACGAAGACTAAATCCTAATATGCAAGATGTTGTTAAGAAAGAAATTATTAAACTACTAGATGCATTTATCCAATCTCTGATAGTCCATGAGTAAGCCCAGTTCAATGTGTACCTAAGAAGGGTGGCATGACTGTCATCACAAATGAAAAAGATGAGCTTATTCCTACTAGGACAATAACAGGATGGCGTGTCTGTATTGATTATAAAAAATTAAATGACGCCATCAGAAAAGATCACTTTCCCTTACCTTTCATTGATCAAATGTTGGAAAGGTTAGCTGGGAATAGTTACTATTATTTTCTTGACGGTTTCTCCGGATACTTTCAAATTCCAATCGCACCCGAGGATCAAGAGAAAACCACATTCACGTGCCCTTATGGTACTTTTGCTTACAAACGCATGCCATTTGGACTTTGCAACGACCCTGCAACCTTTCAAAGGTGCATGATGGCGATTTTTCACGACATGATAGAAGAATGCATGGAAGTTTTCATGGATGACTTTTCAGTCTTCGGTGATACTTTTGAAACATGTCTAGTTAATCTTGAACGAATGCTTATTAGATGTGAGCAATCAAATCGAGTTCTTAATTGGGAGAAATGCCATTTCATGGTTAGAGAAGGAATCGTTCTTGGTCATAAAATTTTAAAGGAAGGAATTGAAGTGGATAGAGCTAAAGTGGATGTAATTGCTAAACTTCCACATCCCACTAATGTTAGAGGAGTTAGGAATTTTCTTGGGCATAACGGTTTTTACCGACGTTTCATAAAAGACTTTTCTAAAATTGCCACTCCTATGAATAAACTCCTAGAAAAGGATGCTCCATTCATCTTTTCGAATGAATGCATCAAATCTTTTAATATTCTTAAAGAAAAACTCACTAATGCATCAATTATGATAACTCCAAATTGGAATCTACCATTTGAACTCATGTGCGATGCAAGTGATTTTGCAATGGGAGCCGTTTTAGGACAAAGGATTGAAAAACGATTTCAACCTATATATTACACTAGTAAGACGTTACAAGGAGCACAAACGAATTACACAACTACTGAAAAAGAACTCCTTGCTATTGTCTTTGCTTTTGACAACTTTCGTTCATATCTCGTTCTAGCTAAAACGGTGGTCTATACCAACCATTCTGCTCTTAGATACCTTTTTTCAAAACAAGATGCCAAACCACGATTAATCCGTTGGATCTTACTCTTACAAGAGTTTGATATTGAGATCCGAGACAAAAAGGGAGCAGAAAATCTAGCAGCTGATCATCTTTCTTGTCTTGAAAATCCCGAATTGGAAGTTCTAAATGAATCAGCCAGACAAGACAACTTTCCTGATGAATATCTATTGAAGATCGATTATAATGAAATTCCATGGTTTGCAGACTATGCAAACTACTTAGTATGTGGATTCCTTGAAAAAGGGTTGTCGTACCAGAAACGAAAGAAATTCTTTAGTGATATAAAACACTATTTTTGGGAAGATCCACATTTGTTTAAAAGTTATCCCGATGGAATAATACGCCGATGCGTATTCGGAGATGAAGCTAGTCAAATCTTAAACCATTATCACACAGGACTAACAGGAGGGCATTATGGGCCTCAACTTACCACAAGAAAAGTTTATGACGCTGGATTCTATTGGCCTACAAAGACGCACACCTTCTTTGTAAATCCTGTGATGCTTGTCAAAGGGCCAGAAAAATAAGTCAACGTGATGAAATGCCACAAAATGTCATTCAAGTATGTGAAGTATTTGATGTTTGGGGTATTGACTTTATGGGTCCATTTCCAAAATCTCATAATAATCTCTACATTCTCGTTGCCATTGATTATGTATCTAAATGGGCGGAAGCACAAGCTCTCCCAACTAACGATGCACGAGTTGTAGTCAACCTCTTAAAACGTCTTTTTGCAAGGTTTGGAACACCGAAAGCTTTAATAAGTGATCGGGGTACTCATTTCTGTAATAGTCAACTTGAGAAAGTTCTCAAAAGATATGGAGTAACTCATAAAATCTCAACCGCTTATCATCCACAAACAAATGGACAAGTTGAAAATACCAACCGAGCTTTAAAACGTATTCTAGAGAAAACCATAGGATCAAATCCGAAGGAATAGTCCATGAAATTGGAGGATGCACTCTGGGCTTTTAGAACAGCCTACAAAACTTCAATTGGTACCACACCTTTTAAACTCGTTTAAGGAAAAGCATGTCACCTTCCAGTAGAAATTGAGCACAAAGCATTTTGGGCTTTGAAGACATGTAATCTTGATTTACATGAAGCCGGTCGTCTACGGTTAAGTTAACTAAACAAATTAGAAGAATTAAGACATGATGCATATGAAAATTCGTTAATCTATAAGGAAAGAACGAAGAAATGGCATGATAAAAGAATTCGAAGTTCAAAAGAATTCAAGGAAGGAGACCGAGTCCTTCTTTTCAATTCACGATTCAAGCTATTTCCTGGAAAATTGAAATCAAGATGGTCTGGACCATTCATAGTCAAAAGAGTTTTCCCATACAGAACAGTAGAATTAATAAATTCAAATGGGATTGAATTTAAGATTAATGGTCACAGAGTTAAACATTACATAGATAATCCAATGGAAGTTGAAGATGAAGTTAATCACAATTTCGACACCACAACTAACTAAGTGTGGGAAGATTCGAACATTTTAAGGGTAATATGTATTTATGTTAGAGTTAGATTTTCTATTTTCGTGTAGTTCTCGAAAATGGAATCCGCATGGTCTTTCTCTAGCAGACCCTAAAGAACTAGTCTTCTCCCTCCATTCTGAATTTTTGTGTTTTTAGGTTTTACGAGATGAAGAATTCCTTTGATCTGAACCATGGTCTACTACTACACGCTATGATTACTAAACGTAATAATAACATCTTCCTGATGTGCAGCGGGGTGTATATAAAATAGTTATTATTTTAGCAGGAAATACTATTAAATACGATACAATTTTACACAAGATATTTATTTATTTATAGAATGGATATACTTAAACCTTGCTACAACACTTATAGGCAGTGTACCTAATCGTACAGTAGTGTAGTTTTTAGTAAGTCCGGTTCGTTCCACAGGGAATCTTTTTTAAACAAAGTTCAACGCTATATTAGTTTACTTTTATAAAAATACAAATATATATATATAAGTAATATTATTATTATAAAGGGGGGTTTTTACCGTTTAATGACCGGTTTGTCGATTTTAAAACTTTAGTCGCAGTTAAAACCAAATGTAAAATATTAAAAATAATTACAAGACTTAAATTAAAGCATAAAGTAAATAACGATAATGAAATTGCGAATAATAAAAGTGCGATAAAATAAACTTGCGATAATTAAAGAGTACGATAATTAAAAGTGCAATTAAATACAATAATAATAAAAATGCGATATTTAGAAGTGCAATTAAATATAAAATAAAGGAAATTAAATATGAAATAAAAGAATTATGCTTATTTAAACTTCCGTAATCATGATGTTTGACGTGTTGATTTTAGTTTTATGCCTATGGGTTAATTGTCCTTTGTCCTGGATTATTTAATATGTCCGTCTGGTTTTTGTCCATAACAGTCCATCAGTCATAAATATAAAGTGCGAGTGTCCTCGTCAAATTATTATTATACCTGAAGTTAAATATTCCAACTAATTGGGGATTCGAATTGTAACAAGGTTTTAATACTTTGTTTAATGAATACACCAGGTTATCGACTGCGTGTAAACCAAGGTTTTACTACTTTGTTTACAATTACACCAATTACCCTTGAATGTAATTTCACCCCTGTTTTAATTATTCTAGTGGCTATTAATCCATTCCCGTGTCCGGTTAAATGAACGATTATTCGTACATATAAATACCCCGCCCATCGTGTCCGATTGAGTGTATATGGTAATTTATAGGGACGCCCAATTGTAAATCTTTATATTAACATTAACAAACTATCATTTAGTTAAACAAATATAAAGCCCATTAATAGCCCATAGTCTAATTTCCACAAGTGTCGTTCTTTTGTCCAAACCCCAACTATGGTACAAAGCCCAATTACCCAATTTTAGTAATTAGCCCAACATCATGATTACTTCGTTTTAAATAAGCATAATAATAACTTAGCTACGAGACATTAATATAAAAAGGTTGAACATAACTTACAATGATTAAAAATAGCGTAGCGTTACACGGACAGAATTTCGACTTACACCCTTACAATATTTGCTAACATACCCTTATTATTAGAATTATAATTAAAATTAAAATATAAATTATAAATATAAATATAAATTTTACGTATGAATGAGGAAGAAAAAGATGATTTTTACGATCAGAATTCGGTTGGCTTTATAGGCAGTTTTTCATTTTGGGGCTCCGCGACTCGCGGCATTTTTGCCTTCAAACTCCGCGAGTCGCGGAGAATGAAATTACAGCTCAGTCCCTTGGAGTCTTTCTCTGCCGACGGTTTTTATTTATTAATATAATATATATATAATTAATATAATTAATTATATATTATATTATATTTATATACATAGTTAACTTGTAATTTTTAGTCCGTTGCGTCGAGCGTTAAGAGTTGACTCTGGACCCGGTTCCGGATTTTCGAACGTCCTTGCGTACAATTTAATATCTTGTACTTTGCGTTTTGAATCTTGTACTCTTGTAATTTCGAGACGTTTTTTATCAATAATTGGAACCTTTTTTATTGTCTTTTGTACTTTTGAACTTTTTGGTCGTTTGCGTCTTCAATTCGTCGAATCTGTCTTTTGTCTTCACCTTTTATTATTTAAACGAATATCACTTGTAAATAGAACAATTGCAACTAAAAGCTTGTCTTTCTTGAGGAATAATGCTATGAAATATATGTTCGTTTTTAGCATTATCAAATATTCCCACACTTGAGCGTTGCTTGTCCTCAAGCAATATCGTCTTGAAATACTAGAATCACTTCTTTATTTTTCACACTTTGTACATCAGTGATTTCTATACGGTGGTATGAACAATGGTAGTAACGATATGGTTTACAGTCCCACATGACTATAAAAAATTAGATCCATTAAGGAAATTGGATCTTTATGAAAACATTTGATCTTTTGAAAATTAAATCTAGTTTTTACCCTAGATAAGTTTTCCGGGATAACCCTTTACCGGTGTTTGCAAAATATTTTTGTGGATTTGGTGGGTTTCAGATTTGAAAATTTTAGCTCAAAACTTGCGGTTTTGTGTCACCCACTTGCTAACCTTGTATTTGGAAAGCAACACGTCCAGTTTACATGTCCCGTATATTACCTTTCGGTAAACTACCGTCCGGTTGTAAAGGAAAGCGTTGAACAAGCAACTGTTAAGGCAATGTCCCCTGACATGCTTTTAATTATGGTCTATAACGTGTCGGACGCAATTACTATCCTTGGTAGGAGCAATAGTAAAGCTCACCCTTATAATTTTTCGGTATGGCACAAGGTCCTGTCTTTGACCATGCTATGCAACCACCGTTCTTACGGTTGACACCCGATTTGGTTCAGGTGACCTAATGAATTCCAGGTGAATTCCTAGGATTTTACGTTCAATGGTAATGAACGCATTGAAAATAGGGTTTTCAGAAAACAAATCGGTTTGTAATTTTGATCAAAATATTTTCTCGTTCAAGCTCGAGTTTAGATATCATTGAATTCCATGAGTTTGAATTCTCAATCTTTAAGGTCAATCTCTAGGATTGAGTAATATCAGTCTTAAAAGCTGATTTTTAATCTTTAAGGAGATTATCCTTTCTGGGGATCTGATTCATTAGTCTTATCCGGCTAATTTGCATGGTGCCCCCCCATTGTACGAGATAAATCCTTCTCATGGTTAGGATAAATCTGACCACTTGGCGACCCTGTTTAATGCTGAGGTCCGTGGATTTCCTGCTGATTTTAGTGATGACTTTTCTAGATTTTTCGTCAACCTACAGCTGGTCTGGACGACAACTTCATGACCTAAATCAAGAAGTGCGTGTCTTTTTCGGAAGACTTTACTTCCTTTTAATGATGGAATTGATTCATCGTGTAGATCCATCTCTTCTTTTCTTTTATCGGGTAAAACAGTTTAGTTTAGTCCAAAGCAAAAGTATTTTCAGTTATTTGTTACAGATATATGTGACATATGTTTAAGATAACTTGGTAAATTTTCCCACACTTGGCTTTTATTTTCCTTTTTATCGTCCTCTATTCCATTTTAAATGAATTTTAACATTTTGGTTTGTTTCTCAATTTATGTCTTTTTTTAGGTAACAATAATTTCGGTGTTAAAACCTAGTTTTATCGTTCATAAATATGTATAAACATGATTTTTAGTTCATTTAATTGAAAATTTTGAAAAATTTTACTAGAATTGGGTAGTCAGTATATAAGACCAGGGCTGTTCTTTATTATCAGAGAGCACTAGATTCTAATACAACTACTGCTTTACTAGTATTTTTAATGGTAACCAAGTGTATAAAGTAAAAATTTTTAAAATCCGAAAGAATTTAACCCCTTCCCACACTTAAGATCTTGCAATGCCCTCATTTGCAAGAAATCAGTAACAATTTAAATTATTGAGGGTGATTTGTGTGAAAATGATTAAATTTTATCAAAGTTTCCAAATATATTGGCGTTTGTTTGCTGAATGATAAATGGTGCACATCATTTGTTCATTCCGTCTTGTTGTTATTTCACATATATTTTGTATCTTGTCGTCAAAATTAGTTGCTTTTGCTGAACTTAATGCCAGTCTTTGAAAATGCGTTGTTTTACCCTGTTGTGTACATAAGATAAACTGCAAACATATATACATATTTTTGAAGTTTGGTATATTACCCCACATTCAAGGGAAACAAAATTTTAAAATTTGTCTTTTTGTAGCGATTGTTTTAAAAGCTAAGATTTTTGGGGTTTTTTAATGTTTTTGGCATACTTTAATTCAATGGGATTAAAAATAATGATAATAAAAGTTCTCGTCCCTCTCTCGGGTAAAGCAATTTCGGTTCAAAGACCTAGTCTTCAACTTACGACGAATTTTAAAAATCATATTTTTAACTTAATGAGATAAAGTAAATTTTTGTTTTTAAATTCACACAACTTAAATATAAAATTCAAAATTAATATTAAAAATTCACACCAAACTTAAAATTTGAAATGCATAAAATTAAAAATTTATATTAAAAAAATTCACACCAAACTTAATTTAAAAATTCATATTATAAATTCACACCAAACTTATATTAATTTTTCAAATATTTACAATTTTAAATATATTTTTTGTACAAAGTTTACAATATTAATTTAAGATTTAAATATTAATTTTAAAAATATGGTAAAAATAAAAATAAAAAATCTTTTGTCTTTTTATCCCACTTTAATCAATCAAATATTATCAAAAATATGCGCCCCTCTTTTCGGTAAGGTAATTTCGGTTCCAAGACCTAATTTAACTCATGACGAATTTTTGAAATATTTTGGGTTGATTGTTTAAAGATATTTATACCTTAAGAATAAACGTTAAATTTCGCAGTGATGTAATAAATTTTTGAATGATATCAATAATTTCAGTCGCCAAACCTAATTTTATTCAATACCAATTTAATACTTTTTAGCGAACAAATTAGCGTTTATTATCAAAAGGTTAAAAATAAAAATAAAAATAAAAACTGTACAGACATACCTGTGAGATAGATTTCTTAGTTATATGATCTATCCCATTCATAAGATAGTCGGTTTAATTGGTTTTCCATGGCTACATAGGCGTAACCTCGAGCATTCAGTGTCTTTTCTTCTAAACATATGAACGGTCCGTCTCTGCATAAAGTAACAAATTCGGTATTTGAATAGGTTTGATTATTTGAACATTTACCTCCATGTGACCATTTTCCGCATTTGTGACATCTTTTTAGGTGTCGTGCTCTTCTTTTCGCTGCGGATTTTGATTTTCCTTTACCAAATTGTAACTTATTATCTTCGCATCTGGATTCTTTTCTAACTCCGTCCATTCTTTCTCTGATTACTGATACTATTTCACTTGGTAGTATGTCATTATTTCTTTTAGTGATCAAAGCGTGTAGCATTAGACCATGCTTTAGTTCACAGGCAGTCTTCATTTTGTAAAAACCTAAAAAAAATAAAAATTCAGAATGGGGGGAGAAGACTAGTTCTTTAGGGTCTGCTAGGGAAAGACCATTCGGGTTCCATTTTCGAGAACTATACGAAAACAGACAATCTAACTCTAACAGAAATACATATTATCCTTTAAAGACTTGATTCTCCCCACACTTAGTTAGCTGTGGTGTCGAAATTGTGATTAACTTCGTTGTCGACTTCCATCGGACCATGTATGTAATGTTTAACTCTGTGACCATTAACTTTAAATTCAATCCCATTTGAATTTATCAATTCTATCGTTCCGTATGGGAAAACTCTTTTGACTATGAATGGTCCAGATGAAGCGACCCGACCCAATCCATAGGGACGAATACAATAACATATGATTTCATCGCGAGGTACTTGACCTCTAAATGATACATTTTACAAACATTGCATTCATTTTTAAAAGACAATCTTTCATTACATCGAAAGTTGACATGTATGCATACCATATCATAATATCCAAACTATAAATGACCTAATCTGTCATTTACTTAATAATAATCTTTAATGAACTTCAACGACTCGAATGCAACGTCTTTTGAAATATGTCATGAATGACTCCAAGTAATATCTTTAAAATGAGCTAATGCACAGCGGAAGATCTCTTTCAAACCTGAGAATAAACATGCTTTCAAGTGTCAACCAAAAGGTTGGTGAGTTCATTAGTTTATCATAAACATTTCATTTTCATCATTTTAATAGACCACAAGATTTTCATTTATCATTTCCATAAATATCATTCTCATAGCAGGCATTTCGCATCGTACTAGAGATAAAAATCATTCATATGGTGAACACCTGGTAACCGACGTTAACTAGATACATATAAGAATATCCCCTATCATTCCGGGATCCTCCTTCGGACATGATATAATTTCGAAGTACTAAAGCATCCGGTACTTTGGATGGGGTTTGTTAGGCCCAATAGATCTATCTTTAGGATTCGCGTCAATTAGGGTGTCTGTTCCCAAATTCTTAGATTACCAGACTTTAATAAAAAAGGGGCATATTCGATTTCGATAATTCAACCATATAATGTAGTTTTGATTACTTGTGTCTATTTCGTAAAACATTTATAAAAGTTGCGCATGTATTCTCAGCCCAAAAATATAAAGGGTAAAAAGGCAAATGAAACTCACGCATATAAATATTGTAAAAACAGTTAATAAAGCATTTGCATGTATTCTCAGCTCAAAAATGTAAAGAGTAAAAGGGATCAAATGAAACTCACACATATAAATATTGTAAAACAATTGATAAAGCATTTTGCATGTATTCTCAGCCCAAAAGTGTAAAGAGTAAAAAGGGCAAATGAAACTCACGCATATAAATATTGTAAAAACAGTTAATAAAGCATTTGCATGTATTCTCAGCTCAAAAATGTAAAGAGTAAAAGGGATCAAATGAAACTCACACATATAAATATTGTAAAACAATTGATAAAGCATTTTGCATGTATTCTCAGCCCAAAAGTGTAAAGAGTAAAAAGGGCAAATGAAACTCACGCATATAAATATTGTAAAAACAGTTAATAAAGCATTTGCATGTATTCTCAGCTCAAAAATGTAAAGAGTAAAAGGGATCAAATGAAACTCACACATATAAATATTGTAAAACAATTGATAAAGCATTTTGCATGTATTCTCAGCCCAAAAGTGTAAAGAGTAAAAAGGGCAAATGAAACTCACCATACTGTATTTTGTAGTAAAAATACATATAACTTCATTGAACAAGTGTAAGGTTGGCCTCGGATTCACGAACCTAAATTATTTATATATATTTATGTATTTGTCAAGATTTGTCTAATACATTAAGTTAAGTCATAGTGTACCACAATCCTAATGCTCGAGTCTAATATACAAGGATCGACAAAAATTAGTTTGACTCAAAATGATTTAAAAAAAAAATTTTATAAATGATTATTATATAATTTAAATATCGTCGTTAAAATATTTTTAAAAGATTTAATAGAGTAAATAATATAATTCATTTATTAGTAAATAAAATTTTATATTAGAATATACTTATATATGTCTTAAGTAATAAAATTTATAAAGTTTATTTAATATCATAAAAATATTGCGATAGATTCTATTGAGGTAATTATATAATTTGTATTACATTTATTTGATAAAATAGCATTGCTAATAATAATAAGTAACAGTCGTGTTATTTTGTAATAATAATTATTATTATTTTATTAATAAAAATCAATATTTATATTTACTAAAAAAAATGATATGATGGTAATTCTAATTATGATATCTCTAAATTTACGATACTTTTTAATATTGACCTTAAAGTAATAATTTTTATTTAAAATGATAATAATAATAACTATTTTATGTGATAATAATAATAATACTAATTATAACTTTAACGATAATAACTATAAAAATAACAATTCTTAATGATAATACTTTTATTGATAATGATAATAATAATAATAATAATAATAATAATAATAATAATAATAATAATAATAATAATAATAATAATAATAATAATAATAATAATAATAATAATAATAATAATAATAATAATAATAATAATAATAATAATAATAATAATAATAATAATAATAATAATGATAATGATGATAATAATAATAATTATAATAATAATAATAATATTAACAATTAGATAAAAAAAATTAGAACAACCATATTAACGACGATAATAATAATCATTTTTATGAAATTTCAATTGGCTATAATTTCTAATCCGTCCATCAGATCCCTTTGGCATCTAAAGGAAAAGTTATTAATTTTTCACTAGCTTTCCAATGACATGCATATCTTATACCTTAATTCATCCCTAGTATATAACAACCTTTAAGATTCAACATAACTTATCTAAGGGCAATATCAAATATACAAGCATGCACAATCCTATATTCTTGAGCACTAGTCAGAGATACACTATTAGTAAATAAAATTTAAGTTATGAGTGCTCACGTATCAATATTGAGGTTCAATATTGTAGGAAAGGTACGAAGACGCGACGGAGATGACAAACACTAGATTGACCTCACGAATACACCCATGAACCATACCCATCACCTCCATGGCTATAACCCATAATTTCCTTAGCCCTATCCTACTCGCAAAACTTGTCTTGAAATGACCCGCTCATGACCTCGTCGTAATATTTTATGTATAATAATATTAACGATAATAATAAAATTAATAATAATATTATTCTTAATAATATTAATAAAATTAATAATATTAATTAACTTAGATAGTATACAGAGCATATATGGGAGCATGAGAAATGAATTCAGCGAGCAAATTAATTTGAGCTTTTATAACCCAATTTTTCTCATACACACTTTCGCAGTTGCAACACTCAATGGAGTCCAGCTCATGATCAACTAATTCTTATGCCGACACTTCTATTTGTACGAAGTTTTTTTTTTTTAATAGAAATTTGACTCGTACATATGATACATAGGTTTTATATGATACGTAGGTTTTTTTTTTATTATTTAATATATATTATATTAAATCTTTAGAATTAATTAAATATTATATTATATTTACGTGCGTGGTAAAAATATAATTTTTACAAAAATGATACGGTCGTGGTCTCACGACTCATGTACCACTTTCGGTTTTTCGGGCGCACTTTCGTACGTTTAGAAAACTAGCCTTTTACATTACGTGACGTGTACCTTTTACAAAAATTAGACTTACTCAACAATAAATTACCTTTATAAAAATATAACTTATAAAATTGAGTGTTGTGGTCATTTCCTTCTATAAATTAAAGTTTCGTTGTTTGTCAAAATATTTTATTTTAAATTAAACATTTTGTGACACGTACCTTTATTAATAACTAGACTTAAATTAATTAAAAACTAACCCACTCAAAGTATAACTTAATCTTTTGAGTGTTTTGGTCATTTACTTTTATAATTCATACCCTCGTTAGTTATCGAAGTATATTTAATAACATTAACTTAAACCAAAACGTCTTTTGACTAAATTAAAATATATTTATAATATATAGGTTTGAAATACTTTAATAAAATATTTAGATTTTAATTATATTTCAAAGTATATTTGAAGATTGTTTAAAATATTATATCCTATAACGTTTATACTTTAAAAAAAACATAATTTCCTTATGCGTCATCGTTTAGTTTGTTTTCCTTAAACTTTCTAAATAATACAACTATATTCCCAAAGTTTCACTTTCACTCTAAATAATAGTAAGGTTAACTAGTTAACGTTTATATAGAAAGTCGAACAGAAAACTCCACTAACATTTGGCTAGTTCCCGTTAATTGACACATTTGTCTTCACTTATAACTCACTTTACCATTTTCCGAATACGGTTAATAATAAGGGTTACCTAAATCAAAGTGGACCTCATAACAGATACTCTTAATCATAATTCAATGTATCTGATAATTCAATCATTTGATATTATCTTTTAATCTCGTCGATAAAGTTACATCGAACAAATACATTCATGTAAAGTATTATCTATTCAATACCTTGATAGAATTTCCAGGTTCATAAAATAGATCTCATAGCTTATAATCATATCCACTAATCCGTTCGATGTTTTATATAATATATCTCAATTTAATAATCACACATATGTATATGTATATATAATTGTTCGTGAATCGCTAGGCATGGTCAAAGGGTAATTGATTATATGAATATAGTTTTCAAAACTTTCGAGACTCAACATTACATATTTTTGCTCATCGTGTCGGGAACATATAAAGATTAAAGTTTTAATTTGATCGGAAATTTTCGGGTCATCACAGTACCTACCCGTTAAAAGAAATTTCGTCCCGAAATTTGATAAAGGTCGTCATGACTAACAGTAAGAATGTTATTATGACGAATGTAAACTGATACATATAGTTTTATCATTATTGAGTAATATAGATAACCCAATTTGATTATGCGAAGAGTATAAGTGAAGCTATCGCAAAAGAGTGAAAAATGAATAAATGCAGGTTTGACTTAACCGGCGGCGTGTTCAAGATTGCTTTCCGGAATTTAAGGAATTTAGAAGAAATCTTCATAATAAGATTTGATTCTTCGATAATTAAGGAGATTTAGATCTTCTTTGGTTGAACGCGATAATCTGCTTCGATTGCTCTGTCGAAAATTTTCCTATAAATCCATCCTCTCCATTTTCTTACAACTCACACATTCTATTCTTTCTTTCTCAATTCCTACTTTAAAGTATTCGTTAATATGCTCCATCCCATCCTGATCCTTGATATCCTCTTAACTTGCATATCTGTCATTCTTCTTTTTAATCTGCCACCAGAAGAATCTATTTACTTCTACTATACTCTTGGGTTTATAGTGTTTCTAGTTCTCCCATGTCTTTACATTGCTATATGCATCGATATATACGGGTTGTAATTTCCGGTTGTTGTTAGATTTTACACCTTCCCTTATATTTCGATGTCCCTGCTTCTGTCTTCTATAGTCATCGTCATCCATAGTTAATGCTCTCTTCTATTTGCTGCGGTTTATACCCCACATTTCCATTTCGAAGCTTTGTCCTTTCGTTTCTTCTTCTTGCGATTAAATAGCTCTTGTAATGGTCCGAAATTCATATGTATGGATTTAAGAAGGAATATAGTAATTGTTCTAAGAAGGAAAGGGTAATGGTAAATCCTGATTTGTTAAATTACCAGAATACCCTGAAAAAGACCAAATTATCAAGAAATATTTTCTTGATATATTTAGAGATTAGATAGAATGTAAGAGTCGTGTAAATGGTACATGATGACGGTATGTCCTGTGAATCATCACATTCATTAGAAACTCAACATGAATTACTTTAATATAATGACGTTGATCAAGTGTCATTATATTATACTAACTCATGCATCAGTTCCCAACACTACTTCAAAAACATTCATATTCGAATTTTTCAGAATTTAGAAACTAACACAGTTTCTTTTATGTTGCAGATATTACGGAAAGATAAATGATACTTGATAAGAATAGTTGTGAAAATATCTCCAAAGATATGGAGAATATGTATAATGGAAGATACGAAGATATCTTATAATATTTAAGATATGATGATGATGAAGAATATCTGTCTGTGAAGGTTTAGAATAAGAAGTAAGGTGTTTGCTAACGAGTTCAACAGGCACTGAATTATTTGGATCCTTTGAAGGCAGATTCAGTCTCTGTGATTTATCCACGGCTTCCTTCATACTTTGCTTAATCCGTTTTTCAGTACCAAATCCTTTCTTTTTCTGAGCTTTACCAACTCACTATCTTTTATCATCAAACTTTTGACCGTTTAAACCATCTACCATTTTTATGTTTCCTGTGCATTTAATGCTATAATATCTGAATCTCTGGTTATCAATCCGAGGTGGGTTCAGAAGAATCGTGTTTTAGATGATTAAACGCTGGTGGTAATATGGTGGAATATGAAAGGTTCCCCAGTAATAATGACGAAAGGGCAACGTATCTATCATGGTTATAATAAGACTGCTCCGACTGAAAAATCGAAGTTGACTTGCTGGAGCTGTGACAAAATTGGCTACTTTGAAAAGGAATCGAAATGTTGTTTTTGCTAATAAATGATAAAGAATTTGACGCATGTACATGTTAGATTATGACTTTGATTTTGAGAGTTTTTCAGGTACAAAACTTCGGGTAACGTGTGGTTGGATCATCATCTCAATTGTTTATTATTTGAAGTGTCTTCTAGAATATCGAAGGGTTTTAATTGCAGATTGTCATAGTCAATATCCAAATGATGAAATCGTCCTAAATCCCGAATGATTTTTCATATCCATCTTGTGTGTTACGATTAAAAGTGATGTGCTATCACATTTTTGAAGTCAAAGTATAGCTTTGAAAAATGTAAAGATCTAAGAGTGATGATTTTGGTTGTATCTCGAGTTGAATTCTGAAATTCCCAAAATCAGAATATGTAATTAGATTCGAATGAGTATGGTTGTTTTGATTTCTATAGAAGAATGTATATTGGTTTAGTTGATGATTATTGAATCAGAATTGAAGAATGTAACATATTAATTGTGATTTTATATATCTCTTGGGTATTACCTACCCGTTAAAAAAAAATTCACAAATAATATTTTGAACAAGAATTCTCATTACAATCTTTATGAAAATATATGTGGGTATATTTTCTTCAGATGTAATACAGATTCAATGAGTTAATATCATATTAAGCTCATTTGATTTTCGGCTTCAATTAGAAATGAATAATCTCTAAAACATTAGAGATTACATAATCTTCACGGAGTATTTTACTAATGCAATCAATACTTTAATATTTATTTTTATTGATATTTTTCAATGAAGGATGTTGACGCTTGAAGAATTCTTGCGAACTTCGCAATGTACGATTGATGATTTCTAGAAAGTTTTGAGTGCATCGAAGATGAAAGTATAAAATCAAACATGTTATTGAATGATACACTTGATTTATTATGAAATAAGATTCATTGAGTTTGAAACAGAGATTGTGGTTAACAATGATTAAATTGTTAACGAAGAATGTACATCATAGCATATTAGTAATATGAATTAACCGGATAGTTAAATTCCATACATAATAGCTTAGTACAGAAAGATTTATTATGGTTAAAAATTTTATATATATAGGATATACATATAAATTCTTCGGAGGAACTGAGTTAATAC
This sequence comes from Rutidosis leptorrhynchoides, assembly GCF_046630445.1. Lineage (NCBI taxonomy): Eukaryota > Viridiplantae > Streptophyta > Magnoliopsida > Asterales > Asteraceae > Rutidosis > Rutidosis leptorrhynchoides. Next base: position 212,570,178 of record NC_092333.1, read on the forward strand.
TTCATAACTCGTTGTTACAATATACTCGTTATTAATTCGTAATGGTTTCCACAGTGATTTCTTGAACTGGCGGGGTTTGTGATGTTAGAGGTACTGACGATTCTAACGATGTTGACAACACTGTTGGTGAGGCTAAGAGTACTGTTGAAGCTGTTGGTAAAACAGGTCTAGCTTTTACGCACCATTCTTGTCAGGGTTTTGATTCTTCTCTCTATCATCTTTGTCTACTTATCTGATCTAAGGTTAAGGCTGAAATAGATAATCTCTAAGTCTTTAGAGATTACCTAATCACTGCAGGATGATTCTCCGATGAAGTTATGAATCAGTACTTCATCGTTTGTTGTGGTTGGTACTCCTTGGTATTTATGGCGCGTGTTCCGATGTATAAGTTGTGATATTGAGGCGTGTGACGCGAATGTGGTTGTTGGTGGTGGTAATGATCCTGTTGATGATGGTGGTGCTGTTGATGCCAGTGATGCTGCTGGTGCTTAGGGTATTGAGGCTTGCGATGTTGATGTTATTGGCGGTACTGGTTATGCTGCTGGTGCTGCTGATGGTGTTTGTAATCTTCGCACCGTATTCTCCAAAGCCACTACCCGAGCGCGAAGCTCATTAACTTCTGCTTGTACACCGGGATGATTAGCGGTTGGAGTGAGCGAATGAACAAGATCCGAAATATGGGATATTATGTAATCGTGACAAGATACTCTAGAAATGAGAGAAAAAAAAAAGGGTTTCTCGAATAGTTTCGCCGGTGAGTGCTTCAGGTTCATCGCCAATAGGGCAATTTGGTGGATGGAAGGGATCACCTTCTTCTTGTCTCCAGTGATTTAGTATATTACGTACCCATCCCCAATTCATCCAGAATAGATGATGGGAGATTGGTTGATCCATTCCGGTGACGCTGCCTTCGGAGCCCGAATGGAAATCCATGTCGGCATAACTGTCAAAATCGGAGGAATTCGAACTAGATACAGAATCCATCTCGTATAATCGAGGAAATGAATTTTTGGTATGGAATAGATTGTAGGATTTAGATTTGGTATTCTTCAATACATAGTTTTCATATGTATATATATTACCAAAATCCCATAATTTACGGGGGAATCTTTGAAAGATGATAGTCAAAGTTCACAGTAACAGATATGCTAATATAAGAATTCGTCTATACACTATTATGCAATAAATGCAGGAGAACGTGTCTAGACTTAAGAATGATAAACAAGTAATTTCCTTAGGATGGTAAGTAGATGATTTCCGACTAGAAATGATAAGCAAAACTTTTGACATGCAGACACGGTCGAAGTCCAGACTCACTAATGCATCTTAACAGCTATCAGTTAGACACACTAATGCAAGACCTGGTTGGCTAAGACCACCGCCCTGATACCACATGAAGGGACCCGACCCAATCCATAGGGACGAATACAATAACATATGATTTCATCGCGAGGTACTTGACCTCTAAATGATACATTTTACAAACATTGCATTCATTTTTAAAAGACAATCTTTCATTACATCGAAAGTTGACATGTATGCATACCATTTCATAATATCCAAACTATAAATGACCTAATCTGTCATTTACTTAATAATAATCTTTAATGAACTTCAACGACTCGAATGCAACGTCTTTTGAAATATGTCATGAATGACTCCAAGTAATATCTTTAAAATGAGCTAATGCACAGCGGAAGATCTCTTTCAAACCTGAGAATAAACATGCTTTCAAGTGTCAACCAAAAGGTTGGTGAGTTCATTAGTTTATCATAAACATTTCATTTTCATCATTTTAATAGACCACAAGATTTTCATTTATCATTTCCATAAATATCATTCTCATAGCAGGCATTTCGCATCGTACTAGAGATAAAAATCATTCATATGGTGAACACCTGGTAACCGACATTAACTAGATACATATAAGAATATCCCCTATCATTCCGGGATCCTCCTTCGGACATGATATAATTTCGAAGTACTAAAGCATCCGGTACTTTGGATGGGGTTTGTTAGGCCCAATAGATCTATCTTTAGGATTCTCGTCAATTAGGGTGTCTGTTCCCTAATTCTTAGATTACCAGACTTTAATAAAAAAGGGGCATATTCGATTTCGATAATTCAACCATATAATGTAGTTTTGATTACTTGTGTCTATTTCGTAAAACATTTATAAAAGTTGCGCATGTATTCTCAGCCCAAAAATATAAAGGGTAAAAAGGCAAATGAAACTCACGCATATAAATATTGTAAAAACAGTTAATAAAGCATTTGCATGTATTCTCAGCTAAAAAATGTAAAGAGTAAAAGGGATCAAATGAAACTCACACATATAAATATTGTAAAACAATTGATAAAGCATTTTGCATGTATTCTCAGCCCAAAAGTGTAAAGAGTAAAAAGGGCAAATGAAACTCACGCATATAAATATTGTAAAAACAGTTAATAAAGCATTTGCATGTATTCTCAGCTCAAAAATGTAAAGAGTAAAAGGGATCAAATGAAACTCACACATATAAATATTGTAAAACAATTGATAAATCATTTTGCATGTATTCTCAGCCCAAAAGTGTAAAGAGTAAAAAGGGCAAATGAAACTCGCGCATATAAATATTGTAAAAACAGTTAATAAAGCATTTGCATGTATTCTCAGCTCAAAAATGTAAAGAGTAAAAGGGATCAAATGAAACTCACACATATAAATATTGTAAAATAATAGATAAAGCATTTTGCATGTATTCTCAGCCTAAAAGTGTAAAGAGTAAAAAGGGCAAATGAAACTCACCATACTGTATTTTGTAGTAAAAATACATATAACTTCATTGAACAAGTGTAAGGTTGGCCTCGGATTCACGAACCTAAATTATTTATATATATTTATGTATTTGTCAAGATTTGTCTAATACATTAAGTTAAGTCATAGTGTACCACAATCCTAATGCTCGAGTCTAATATACAAGGATCGACAAAAATTAGTTTGACTCAAAATGATTTAAAAAAAAAATTTATAAATGATTATTATATAATTTAAATATCGTCATTAAAATATTTTTAAAAGATTTAATAGAGTAAATAATATAATTCATTTATTAGTAAATAAAATTTTATATTAGAATATACTTATATATGTCTTAAGTAATAAAATTTATAAAGTTTATTTAATATCATAAAAATATTGCGATAGATTCTATTGAGGTAATTATATAATTTGTATTACATTTATTTGATAAAATAGCATTGCTAATAATAATAAGTAACAGTCGTGTTATTTTGTAATAATAATTATTATTATTTTATTAATAAAAATCAATATTTATATTTACTAAAAAAATGATATGATGGTAAAATGATAATTCTAATTATGATATCTCTAAATTTACGATACTTTTTAATATTGACCTTAAAGTAATAATTTTTATTTAAAATGATAATAATAATAACTATTTTATGTGATAATAATAATAATACTAATTATAACTTTAACGATAATAACTATAAAAATAACAATTCTTAATGATAATACTTTTATTGATAATAATAATAATAATAATAATGATAATAATAATAATAATGATAATGATAATGATGATAATAATAATAATTATAATAATAATATTAACAATTAGATAAAAAAAAATTAGAACAACGATATTAACGACGATAATAATAATCATTTTTATGAAATTTCAATTGGCTATAATTTCTAATCCGTCCATCAGATCCCTTTGGCATCTAAAGGAAAAGTTATTAATTTTTCACTAGCTTTCCAATGACATGCATATCTTATACCTTAATTCATCCCTAGTATAACAACCTTTAAGATTCAACATAACTTATCTAAGGGCAATATCAAATATACAAGCATGCACAATCCTATATTCTCGAGCACTAGTCACGGATACACTATTAGTAAATAAAAGTTAAGTTATGAGTGCTCACGTATCAATATTGAGGTTCAATATTGTAGGAAAGGTACGAAGACGCGACGGAGATGACAAACACTAGATTGACCTCACGAATACACCCATGAACCATACCCATCACCTCCATGGCTATAACCCATAATTTCCTTAGCCCTATCTTACTCGCAAAACTTGTCTTGAAATGACCCGCTCATGACCTCGTCGTAATATTTTATGTATAATAATATTAACGATAATAATAAAATTAATAATAATATTATTCTTAATAATATTAATAAAATTAATAATATTAATTAACTTAGATAGTATACAGAGCATATATGGGAGCATGAGAAATGAATTCAGCGAGCAAATTAATTTGAGCTTTTATAACCCAAGTTTTCTTATATTCACTTTCGCAGTTGCAACACTCAATGGAGTCCAGCTCATGATCAACTAATTCTTATGCCGACACTTCTATTTGTACGAAGTTTTTTTTTTAATAGAAATTTGACTCGTACATATGATACATAGGTTTTATATGATACGTAGGTTTTTTTTTTATTATTTAATATATATTATATTAAATCTTTAGAATTAATTAAATATTATATTATATTTACGTGCGTGGTAAAAATATAATTTTTACAAAAATGACACGGTCGTGGTCTCACGACTCATGTACCACTTTCGGTTTTTCGGGCGCACTTTCGTACGTTTAGAAAACTAGCCTTTTACATTACGTGACGTGTACCTTTTACAAAAATTAGACTTACTCAACAATAAATTACCTTTATAAAAATATAACTTATAAAATTGAGTGTTGTGGTCATTTCCTTCTATAAATTAAAGTCTCGTTGTTTGTCAAAATATTTTATTTTAAATTAAACATTTTGTGACACGTACCTTTATTAATAACTAGACTTAAATTAATTAAAAACTAACCCACTCAAAGTATAACTTAATCTTTTGAGTGTTTTGGTCATTTACTTTTATAATTCATACCCTCGTTAGTTATCGAAGTATATTTAATAACATTAACTTAAACCAAAACGTCTTTTGACTAAATTAAAATATATTTATAATATATAGGTTTGAAATACTTTAATAAAATATTTAGATTTTAATTATATTTCAAAGTATATTTGAAGATTGTTTAAAATATTATATCCTATAACGTTTATACTTTAAAAAAAACATAATTTCCTTATGCGTCATCGTTTAGTTTGTTTTCCTTAAACTTTCTAAATAATACAACTATATTCCCAAAGTTTCACTTTCACTCTAAATAATAGTAAGGTTAACTAGTCAACGTTTATATAGAAAGTCGAACAGAAAACTCCACTAACATTTGGCTAGTTCCCGTTAATTGACACATTTGTCTTCACTTATAACTCACTTTTCCATTTTCCGAATACGGTTAATAATAAGGGTTACCTAAATCAAAGTGGACCTCATAACAGATACTCTTAATCATAATTCAATGTATCTGATAATTCAATCATTTGATATTATCTTTTAATCTCGTCGATAAAGTTACATCGAACAAATACATTCATGTAAAGTATTATCTATTCAATACCTTGATAGAATTTCCAGGTTCATAAAATAGATCTCATAGCTTATAATCATATCCACTAATCCGTTCGATGTTTTATATAATATATCTCAATTTAATAATCACACATATGTATATGTATATATAATTGTTCGTGAATCGCTAGGCATGGTCAAAGGGTAATTGATTATATGAATATAGTTTTCAAAACTTTCGAGACTCAACATTACATATTTTTGCTCATCGTGTCGGGAACATATAAAGATTAAAGTTTAAATTTGATCGGAAATTTCCGGGTCATCACACCAGACCATCTTGATTTCAATTTTCCAGGAAATAGCTTGAATCGTGAATTGAAAAGAAGAACTCTGTCTCCTTCTTTAAATTCTTTTGAACTTCTGATTCTTTTATCATGCCATTTCTTTGTTCTTTCTTTATAGATTAACGAATTATCGTATGCTTCATGTCTTAATTCTTCTAATTCGTTTAGTTGACTTAATCGTAGACGTACGGCTTCATGTAAATCAAGATTACATGTCTTCAAAGCCCAAAATGCTTTGTGTTCAATTTCTACTGGAAGATGACATGCTTTTCCATAAACAAGTCTAAAAGGTGTGGTTCCAATTGGAGTTTTGTAGGCTGTTCTAAAAGCCCAGAGTACATCCTCCAATTTAATGGACCATTCCTTCGGATTTGATCCTACGGTTTTCTCTAGAATACGTTTTAAAGCTCGGTTGGTATTTTCAACTTGTCCACTTGTTTGTGGATGATATGCGGTGGAGATTTTATGAGTTACTCCATATCTTTTAAGAACTTTCTCAAGTTGATTATTACAGAAATGAGTACCCCGATCACTTATTAAAGCTTTCGGTGTTCCAAACCTTGCAAAAAGACGTTTTAAAAAGTTGACTACAACTCGTGCATCGTTAGTTGGGAGAGCTTGTGCTTCCGCCCATTTAGATACATAATCAATGGCTACGAGTATATATAGATTATTATGAGATTTTGGAAATGGACCCATAAAGTCAATACCCCAAATGTCAAATACTTCACATACTTGGATGACATTTTGTGGCATTTCATCACGTTGACTTATTTTTCCGGCCCTTTGACAAGCATCACAGGATTTGCAAAGAAGGTGTGCGTCTTTGTAAATTGTAGGCCAATAGAATCCAGCATCATAAACTTTTCTTGCTGTTAGTTGAGGCCCATAATGCCCTCCTGTTGGTCCTGTGTGACAATGGTTTAATATTTTACTAGCTTCATCTCCAAATACACATCGGCGTATTATTCCATTGCGACAACTTTTAAACAAATGTGGATCTTCCCAGAAATAGTGTTTTATATCACTGAAGAATTTCTTTCGTCTTTGGTACGATAATCCTTTTTCAAGGAATCCACAAACTAAGTAGTTTGCATAGTCTGCAAATCATGGGATTTCTTTATAATCTATCTTCAATAAATATTCATCAGGAAAGTTGTCTTGTATGGCCGATTCATTCAGAACTTCTAATTCAGGATTTTCAAGACGAGAAAGATGATCAGCGGCGAGATTTTCTGCTCCTCTTTTATCTCGGATTTCAATATCAAACTCTTGTAAGAGTAAGATCCAACGGATTAATCTTGGTTTAGCATCTTGTTTTGAAAATAGGTTTCTAAGAGCAGAATGGTCGGTATAGACCACCGTTTTTGCTAGAACGAGATATGATCGAAATTTGTCAAATGCAAAGACAATAGCAAGGAGTTCTTTTTCAGTAGTTGTATAGTTCGTTTGTGCTCCTTGTAATGTCTTACTAGCATAATATATAGGTTGAAATCGTTTTTCAATCCTTTGTCCTAAAACGGCTCCCATTGCAAAATCACTTGCATCGCACATTAGTTCAAATGGTAGATTCCAATTTGGTGTTATCATGATCGGCGCATTAGTGAGTTTCTCTTTAAGAATATTAAAAGATTTGATACACTCATCTGAAAAGATGAATGGAGCATCCTTTTCTAGGAATTTATTCATAGGAGTGGCAATTTTAGAAAAATCTTTTATGAAACGTCGATAAAAACCGGCATGCCCTAGAAAACTCCTAACTCCTCTAACATTGGTGGGATGTGGAAGTTTAGCAATTACATCTACTTTAGCTCTATCCACTTCAATTCCTTCTTTTGAAATTTTATGTCCAAGAACGATGCCTTCTTTAACCATGAAATGGCATTTCTCCCAATTAAGTACTCGATTTGATTTTTCGCATCTAATTAGCATTCGTTCCAGATTAACTAGACATGATTTAAATGTATCACCGAAGACTGAAAAGTCATCCATGAATACTTCCATGCATTCTTCTATCATGTTTTGAAAAATTGCCATCATGCACCTTTGAAAGGTTGCAGGGGCGTTACAAAGTCCAAATGGCATGCGTTTGTAAGCAAAAGTACCATAAGGGCACGTGAATGTGGTTTTCTCTTGATCTTCGGGTGCTATTAGAATTTGAAAATATCCGGAAAATCCATCTAGAAAATAATAGTAACTATTTTCGGCTAATCTTTCCAACATTTGATCAATGAAAGGTAAGGGAAAGTGATCTTTTCTGGTGGCGTCATTTAATTTTCTATAATCAATACACACACGCCATCCTGTTACAGTCCTAGTAGGAATAAGCTCATTTTTCTCATTTGTAATGACAGTCATGCCACCCTTCTTAGGCACGCATTGAACTGGGCTTACCCATGGACTATCAGAGATTGGATAAATTAAACCTGCATCTAGCAGTTTAATAATCTCTTTCTTAACTACATCTTGCATATTAGGATTTAGTCTTCGTTGGCGTTGCACATACGTTTTATGACCTTCTTCCATAAGGATTTTATGTGTGCAATACGAAGGACTTATTCCTTTAATATCATGAATCTTCCATGCAATGGCTGGTTTATGAGCTTTCAACACAGAAATGAGTTGTGATTTCTCATTTTCAGTAAGAGAAGACGATATTATTACAGGTAATTCAGATTCACCATGTAAATAAGCGTATTCCAAATGGTTTGGAAGTGGCTTTAACTCTAATTTCGGAGGTTCTTCTATCGATGATTTGTATCGATATCTGTCTTCTTCCTTTAGCATTTGAATTTCTTCTGTTGTTGGTTCATATCCATTAGCTATAAGTGTAGCTAACATTTCAGCTTCATCAATTGGTTCATTACCTTCTCCTAAAGAACATTCTCCTGTTCCTTGTAATTCTGGAAATTCTTCTAATAATTCTGCATGTGCATCTATAATTTGAATATAATAACATGTATCATCTGCAGATTGCGGTTGTTGCATTGCTCTATCAACTGAAAAGGTAACACTCTCATCCTCTATACTTAGGGTCAGTTTCTTACCGAACACGTCTATCATTGCTTTAGCCGTGTTTAAAAATGGTCTTCCTAATATGAGAGGAACTTGAGAATCTTCTTCCATGTCCAAAACAACAAAATCTACTGGAAATACTAAAGTACCAACTTTAACTAGCATGTTCTCCATTATCCCTCTAGGATATTTTATTGATCTATCGGCTAGTTGTATGCTTATTCTGGTTGGTTTCAATTCTCCAAGGTCTAGTTTAGTGTATAGTGAATACGGCATTAGATTTATACTAGCACCTAAGTCTGCCAATGCTTCTATTGAACTAAGACTACCCAGAAAACATGGAATTGTGAAACTTCCTGGATCAGATAATTTTTCTGGTATCTTATTCAACAGCACTGCTGAACAATTAGCATTCATAGTAACAGCCGAGAGTTCTTCCATTTTCTTTCTATTTGAGATTAGATCTTTCAAGAATTTAGCATATCTAGGCATTCCTGAAATCACATCAATGAAAGGAAGATTTACATTTATCTGTTTAAACATATCTAAGAATTTGGATTGCTCGGCTTCAAGTTTCTCTTTCTTCATTTTACTCGGGTAAGGAAGTGGTGGTTGATATGGTTTAACATAAGGTTTATCCTTAACTGTGTTATCTTCATTAACCTTTTCAACTACCGGTTCTTTTTCCTTATCTTGATCAGGTTGTGGTTCTCGTGGAGTAGGAATAGCTTCATCAGAAGTTACATGTATTTCATGTGGTTTAAGTGTTGTACCACTTCTTGTGGTAATGGCTTTAGCTGTTTCACTCCGGGGGTTAGCATTTGTATCACTAGGTAGACTTCTCGATTTTCTTTCACCTATTAACCTTGCTAGGTTACTTACTTCTTGTTCCAGATTTTGAATAGAAGCTTGTTGATTTCTAAATGCTTGAGCATTTTGTTCATTGGTTTGTTTCTGAGATGTGAAAAACTGTGTTTGAGTTTCAACTAGCTTCGTCATCATATCTTCTAAATTCGGCTTTTTATCATCGGTTTGTTGTGGTGGTTTGTTTTGAAAATTCGGTCTTTGCTGATTGTAATTATTATTGGATACTTGTTGATTGCTAGGACCTTGTTGGTTATTGTATGGAATATTTCTGTTATAATTCTGGTTTTGATTGTAAATCGGTCTTGGCAGTTGATAATTATTCTGATAATTATTTCCAGGCCTTTGGTTTATGTATGAAATATTCTCTCTTTGTTCCATTGTTAATTCAATACTGAGACAATCTTTTGTCAAATGTGGTCCTCCACACTGCTCACAACTAATTCGTATTGAGTGAATATCTTTAGTCATCTTTTCCATTCGTCTCTCCACAGCATCTATCTTTGCTGAAATGGAATCTAAGTCATGGCTAGAATCGGCTCTAGCTGCTTTAGATGATCTAATGATATCTTTTTCTTGGTGCCACTCATGTGAGTGGGAAGCAGTGTTATCAATAATTTTGTAAGCATCAGTTTCGGTTTTCTTCATAATAGAACCACCAGCTGCTATATCTATGTCTTTCCTTGTAGTGATGTCGCATCCTTGGTAGAATATTTGTACTATTTGACAGGTGTCTAAACCATGTTGCGGACATCCTCTTAATAACTTTCCATATCTTGTCCACGCCTCATATAGAGTTTCATTTGGTTTCTGTGTGAACGTAACAATTTCTGCTTGAAGTCTTACGACTTTAGATGCAGGAAAGAATTGTTTAAGAAATTTGTCAACTAAAACGTCCCATGTATCGATCGCCCCTTCAGGTAACGATTCCAACCAATCTTTGGCTTCTCCCTTTAAAGTCCAGGGAAATAACATGAGATATATCTGTTCATCCTCCACTTCTCGGATTTTAAATAGTGTGCAGATCCTATTAAAGGTACGTAGATGTTCATTTGGATCTTCCTTAGGCGCACCACTAAATTGGCATTGATTAGTCACCATGTGTAGAATTTGTCCTTTGATTTCATAATCTGGCGCATTAATGTCTGGATGAGTAATTGCGTGACCTTGGCCAGTGCGTTTAGCTCTCATTCGGTCTTCCATACTTAAAGGTTCCAGATTCTCCATAATTGAATTTGTTGAATCGGAATCACTAGATGATTCTGATTTAATGGTTCGTTCCTCAACAATCTCTGTTTGAATGATTGGTGGCTCCGGAGGAAAGTTTAATGGTTCAGGATCTACGAACCGTTCCTGAATATTCTCTGGATTCTCAATTGTGAGGTTGGTTTCAAAAAATGGATTATCGGAAATTTGAACTGAAGTACTTGGTCTACTGGATGACGATTCTAAAGAAAAATCAACGGCGGTAATATTTGCTAAATGTCTTGATCTAGTTACAGGTGGTGAACGTACAAAAGGTGGTGAACGTCTTGCTCGGTGCATTCACTGAATATCCTATTAGTTTTTAAAAGGAAAGAAAAATTATAATAAGTTATCCAACCAATAGACTTTTCTGATTTTGCCCACGTTTTGAATAGCCAAAAGATGCAGCAGAGGGGCAGGATTCGTTTGGTCTCAATATAATTGAGGACTGTTTGGCTCCAATAACCCGGTCCACGTACAAATCCAACTATTACTACGAACCAGAAAATTTTGATGTCTATTAATTTAACCACTTAAAATAAATTTTCGTAATTTTAAGAAATTTAGATAAGAAGTAGAATAAAAATCTATGTCCTAAAAACTAGAATAGCGAGAAATAAGAAAGAAAAAGAGTTCGTCGAAAAAGGTCGAAAAAGAAAAATGGTTGAAAAATAAAAGGTGACGGAAAAATAAAAGAAACTTATAAAAATTTAAAAATACTTGACTAACCTAACCTTATTACTACAACTAACTTAAAATTATAATCGCAAATTGAAATTACTAATTGGAATGATAATTGATACATAGGTAAAAGTCGTCTAAAAATATTAAAGCTTACAAGAAAAACTAAATCCCAAATGGAAATAACTTAAAAAGAAACTAAAACTTAAAAAGGCGTCGCAAAATTCTAAAGCACCTAAATCTTAGTCTAAAGAAAAAGCACTTAAGGAATTCTACGGCAAAGCCTAAAAATCTAAGAGTAAAAATGACTATGGCAAAAACTAAGTTTATAATTAAATATGAGCGAAAAAATACAAATATTACGTTACAACAATTAAAAAGGGACAAAATATAAAAATATACAAAAAGTTGTAAAAAGTACAATTTTTATAAAAATATTATTTTTATATTATGTATTTATTAAAACTACTAATTTTACAATTTAATTAAACTAATTAATACTAAATACATAAATTAAATAAAAAGTAAAAGTTAAAATAAAATTAATTATAATAATAATAATAATTAGGGTTTAATAATAATAATAATTAATAAATACCCCGTAATTAATGCTGAATTAGGGTTCTGTCGGTGTGTCAGGTTATCTCCGCGAGTCGCGGTAATTAATGCATCAAACCCCGCGAGTCGCGGGGTTCAGAATTTCAACTCTGGAGCAGTTTTAATTTACGCGTTTTTTTTTATTTTCTGTTTTTAATTTTTTTCTGTTTATATAAAAAAAATATGTGTATAAATAAAACTTATATTTAAAACTTAAATAAAAATAGAATCACTTTATAATTTTATAAATAAAAATCTTATATATATAATTTTTTTTAAAACTAGATTTATACTTTATAATCTTATAAATAAAAATAAAACTTATATTTAAAACTAGATTTATATATATAATTTTTTTTATATTTTTTTTTTATATGTTTTTAAATAAAAACAAAATACTTAAATAAAACTTATGTTTTTATAAACTAAAATAAAAATAAAGGAACTTATAAAACTTTTAACAAACTCTTAAAAATATATAAATTTTTGTTTTTCTTTTTATATTTTCGAATATTTAAAACGTATTTTTACAAAAGCGACTTTTAATAAAAGTAAAATAAAAATCCTTTTTTTTTATATATTAGCGTTCCGCTTCCGGCGTTTAAGAGAGATTCCCCGGCAGCGGCGCCAAAAATACTTGATGTGCAGCGGGGTGTATATAAAATAGTTATTATTTTAGCAGGAAATACTATTAAATACGATACAATTTTACACAAGATATTTATTTATTTATAGAATGGATATACTTAAACCTTGCTACAACACTTATAGGCAGTTTACCTAATCGTACAGTAGTGTAGTTTTTAGTAAGTCCGGTTCGTTCCACAGGGAATCTTTTTTAAACAAAGCTCAACGCTATATTAGTTTACTTTTATAAAAATACAAATATATATATATAAGTAATATTATTATTATAAAGGGGGGTTTTTACCGTTTAATGACCGGTTTGTCGATTTTAAAACTTTAGTCGCAGTTAAAACCAAATGTAAAATATTAAAAATAATTACAAGACTTAAATTAAAGCATAAAGTAAATAACGATAATGAAATTGCGAATAATAAAAGTGCGATAAAATAAACTTGCGATAATTAAAGAGTACGATAATTAAAAGTGCAATTAAATACAATAATAATAAAAATGCGATATTTAGAAGTGCAATTAAATATAAAATAAAGGAAATTAAATATGAAATAAAAGAATTATGCTTATTTAAACTTCCGTAATCATGATGTTTGACGTGTTGATTTTAGTTTTATGCCTATGGGTTAATTGTCCTTTGTCCTGGATTATTTAATATGTCCGTCTGGTTTTTGTCCATAACAGTCCATCAGTCATAAATATAAAGTGCGAGTGTCCTCGTCAAATTATTATTATACCCGAAGTTAAATATTCCAACTAATTGGGGATTCGAATTGTAACAAGGTTTTAATACTTTGTTTAATGAATACACCAGGTTATCGACTGCGTGTAAACCAAGGTTTTACTACTTTGTTAACAATTACACCAATTACCCTTGAATGTAATTTCACCCCTGTTTTAATTATTCTAGTGGCTATTAATCCATTCCCGTGTCCGGTTAAATGAACGATTATTCGTACATATAAATACCCCGCCCATCGTGTCCGATTGAGTGTATATGGTAATTTATAGGGACGCCCAATTGTAAATCTTTATATTAACATTAACAAACTATCATTTAGTTAAACAAATATAAAGCCCATTAATAGCCCATAGTCTAATTTCCACAAGTGTCGTTCTTTTGTCCAAACCCCAATTATGGTACAAAGCCCAATTACCCAATTTTAGTAATTAGCCCAACATCATGATTACTTGGTTTTAAATAAGCATAATAATAACTTAGCTACGAGACATTAATATAAAAAGGTTGAACATAACTTACAATGATTAAAAATAGCGTAGCGTTACACGGACAGAATTTCGACTTACACCCTTACAATATTTGCTAACATACCCTTATTATTAGAATTATAATTAAAATTAAAATATGAATTATAAATATAAATATAAATTTTACGTATGAATGAGGAAGAAAAAGATGATTTTTACGATCAGAATTCGGTTGGCTTTATAGGCAGTTTTTCATTTTGGGGCTCCGCGACTCGCGGCATTTTTGCCTTCAAACTCCGCGAGTCGCGGAGAATGAAATTACAGCTCAGTCCCTTGGAGTCTTTCTCTGCCGACGGTTTTTATTTATAAATATAATATATATATAATTAATATAATTAATTATATATTATATTATATTTATATACATAGTTAACTTGTAATTTTTAGTCCGTTGCGTCGAGCGTTAAGAGTTGACTCTGGACCCGGTTCCGGATTTTCGAACGTCTTTGCGTACAATTTAATATCTTGTACTTTGCGTTTTGAATCCTGTACTCTTGTAATTTCGAGACGTTTTTTATCAATAATTGGAACCTTTTTTATTGTCTTTTGTACTTTTGAGCTTTTTGGTCGTTTGCGTCTTCAATTCGTCGAATCTGTCTTTTGTCTTCACCTTTTATTATTTAAACGAATATCACTTGTAAATAGAACAATTGCAACTAAAAGCTTGTCTTTCTTGAGGAATAATGCTATGAAATATATGTTCGTTTTTAGCATTATCACTTCCCAAGTGAATTGGTATCATTCATAAGAGGCAAAATGGACGAAGTGAGGAAAGAACTCAGGAAAGATCATCATAAGATACATTTTGGTAAAGGAAAATCAAAATCCGCAACAAAAAGAAGAGCACGACACCTTGAAAGATGTCATAAATACGGAAAATGGTCACACGAAGGGAAATGTTCGAACAATCAAACACATTCCAATACCGAGTTCGTTACTCTATGCAGAGAAGGACCGTTCATATGTTTAGAAGAAAAGTTATTGAAAATTCGAGGTTACGCCTATGTAGCTATGGAAAACCAAATCGAACGACTCTCCTATGAGTCAACTAAAGCAGGTCTCTGAGAATTCTTTCTCACAGGTAAGTATGTACAGTTTTTATTTGTCTTTATTTATTGCTTTAACCTTTTGATAATAAACGCTGAATCGTTCGCTATAAAGTATTAAATTGATATTCAATAAAATTAGGTATACAAAACCGAAATTATTGATATCATACAAAAATTTAATGCATCACTGCGAAATTTACCGTTTATTCATAAGGTATAAATATCTTTAATCAATCAATCCAAAATATTTCAGAAATTCGTCAGGAGTAAAACTAGGTAATATAGCCGAAATTACTTTACCCAAAAGAGGGACGTATATTTTTTTAATATTTGATTGATTAAAGTGGGATAAAAGACTAAAAAGATTTTTATTTAAACATTGTTTTTAAAATTAATATATAACTATATTATTTTAAATATAAAAATTGTAAAATTAATGTATATAAATATTATTAATATTTATATGAAATTTTATACATTTTAAATTTAAGTTTGGTGTGAATTTAAAAACAAAAATGTACTTTATTTCATTAAGTTAAAAAAATTGATTTCTAAAATTCGTCGTGAGTTGAAGACTAGGTTATGGAACCGAAATTGCTTTACCCGAGGGTGGGACGACAAATTTTTGTTATCATTATTTTAATCTTATTGATTTAAAGTATGCCAAAAATATTTAAAAAACTCAAAAATCTTAGCTTTTAAAACAACGCTTTAAAAATGGAAAATTTTAAAATTTTGGCGAGGGACGAACTAGGTGAACGTACCGAAACGACCTCATTCTAAATATCAAGGAACACAAAATTTTAAAACTAATTAATTAATTGTTTTATAAGTAAATGGTTTTTATAAAAAAAATAAATAAATAGACCCCATGCGATCGCATGGGGTTTACCCTACATATCCATTCGATTGCATGGATGGAAAAAACTGGAAGGGATCAAAACTCAGTCGACTGGTTCTCTGTCTCACAAAATACACACACACACATACGAAAACACTCTCAAAAACACCCCTAAAATCATCATTTTTCCATCAAAATTCACCAAATTTGTCACTACAATCCGCTATAATCATGCCTTTCTTCAGATGGGGGAGCAAAAAGGTAGAAATTTCACCCCTAAACTCTTAAATTTCCTAATTTTTGTGATAATTATAATTAATTGTCCTAATTTAATTTTGATGATTTCGAGCTTAATTAGAGTTAAGTTGTTAGTATATTATGCTTGTATAACCTAGATTGATGCTATTTGTCATGATTTGAAGCCTTAAACTTCAAAAATTTTAGAAATCTAGGGTTTGTGTTCTTGAGCAATTTGGGGCTTTTTGATATAAACAGGTTATGGCCGATTTTTGTTATGAATTATTGCTAAATTAAGTAGTGTAACATGTTTAGGTTGCTAAATGATCCAAACTTTGATCCTAAACATAATTTTTGAACATCAAAGTGGACTTTTTAAGTCTAAAATTCATGAACTTGATTATTTGAAACTTGTTTAATTGCTAGTAATGGTTATTTTAACATATTATTTGAGTTGAATGCTTATGAACTTTGTATACCTTTTCATGTATGCTTATTTGAAAAATTGTAGAATTGATAAAAATATGAAAATGAGTATAAGTTTAATATGGATTAAACATGTTATTGTAATTGTTTTAATTTGTTATTTTGCTAACACTAATGCATATTTGGATGCACAAATTTTGTATTTAATGTGTTTTGCAGATAAATACCGATACAGACGGTGCATTATCGTCTAGACAACATGAACAAGAACCTAAACAAGAACCTGATCAGGAACCACAACCGGAACCACAACTTGAACAACAACAACATTATGATCAACACATGCTATATTATGAGCCGGAACCACTGTTTTACGCTCATTATCGTCAATTTCAGCCTCACCCGAGGATTATGCACCCACTTATCGATGACCAACAGTTACATCCCAACCTAAGATTCGATCGTTGTTGGACAGAATACCTAAAATTTCAAAAGAACATGCACATTATTTACCACAAAAATATTGAAATGCCTCGGGTAATCGATTGGGAGTCTTTGGAAGCGGTTCACCTAGCCGAACCGGTTAGGGATTTACTAGTTCAGAGGTATGGTAACTTTGCATTTAACGATTGGATCCGCTTATTTACTACACGTAGAACTATATATAGAGAATGGTGTGTTGAATTGCTTAGCACTATAGAGTTAAATAATGAAGTTACTATGATAGGAGATAAAAGTTTTATTAGATTTATTTTAGGAGGTACAATGTACAGAATGTCCATGTTGGACATGGCTAGAGCTCTATTAATCTACACCCCCGCTGATATTATTACACCCGATTGTAATAGTTTAATTACTGAAGGTGAAAGAGTAGATAGAAATTTTGACGCTAACACCATATGGAGGCGTATGTCAAGATTTAGGGAATTTACGCGGGGTGGAAGACACTCCTACTTAGATATTGATAGAGCAGAGCTCCGGATAATACATAGATTCTTAGCGAACTCGATTACACAACGGGGTAGAAACAAGGAAAAAATGACCCTAAACGATTTATTTTACCTTAAGTGTATTCGAGACCCGAGGAGCTTTGTTAACATTCCTGATTGCGTAGGCCACTATTTGTCTAAAGTTGTTGAGGGTATGCAAGCAGGAAGTATTATAGGGGAGGTATTTTTGTTACTCTCATTGGAGAGTACTTAGGTGTAGATAAAGAGCATGGGGGTCCAATGGTAGAGATGGAGGAACAAGCCGAGAGCATAGGCTTGCAGGTTTATCAAGGTGCAAAGGTACTAAAACGTAGGCACAATATGCCAATACCATATCAGGGCACCCATCCACAGGTAGAGATGGGTTCGGATGAGAAGATGGAGGAAGTAGATGACATTAGGGATGTCATTAGGGATAGTTATACTGATGTCTTCCAGCATGTAGATAAGGTGGAAATGAATAACCAGGCTAGGCATCATCAGTATGAGCAGTGGAGAGCTGCGAATGAGTATGAGCAATCCAGGCGACGCCAACACGATAGCTGGCAAGTTCATCAGCACCAAATCATGAGCCAGCTATCATATCAGGTACCACATAACTATATCCCGACTCGACCTACTTACTATCCACTACATCAGCCTGACATGCGACCACCCTTTGACCTGTACGACCCCAATCAAGCCTACCAGGACACCTATCACCAACTGATAAGGCTATAAAGGAACATATATTTCATAGCAATATCCCTCCTAAATAATAGGTTTTCATATGTAATTGTATTATATTTTCATTGTAATTGTTTAAATAAATAAGTGCGAAGACAAAAGGCGAAAACGAAGATTTGAAGACAAAAACGTCCAAAAAGCTCAAATGTACAAGATACAATCCAAGTGGTTCAATTTATTGATGAAAAACGTCTCAAAATGACAAGAGTACAAGTTATAAAACGCAAAGTACATGATATTAAATTGTACGCAAGGACGTTCGAAAATCCGGAACCGGGACATGAGTCAACTATCAACGCCCCACGCAACGGACTAAAAATTACAAGTCAACTATGCACATAAATAAAATATAATATATAAATAATTCTTAAAAATTATATATATATTATATTATTATTTAATAACGTCGACAAGCAAGGTTCCAAAATTGTGTGAGCTGGATTTTCAAACTCCATGACTCGCGGAGTTTGCAGGCTTAAAACTCCATGACTCGCGGAGCTGCAAAAATCAGAAATGTCTATAAAAGGCCATGCATTCTGCCGAGTTTAAAAATATAAATAATAATAATAATAATACTCTGTAATAAATAATAAATAAATAAATAAATATATATATATATATATATATATATATATATATATATATATATATATATATATATATATATATATATATATATATATATATATATATATATATATATATATATATATATATATATATATATATATATATATATATATATATATATAGTATAGGTTAGTTTTATATTAGATTAGTTTGGGTTAATGTAAAGGTTATTTTACGGGTTTTAAAGTTGGAGCTCTGTCCGTGTAACACTACGCGATAAATAATCAATGTAAGCTATGTTCTCCTTTTTAAATTAATATCTCGTACTTAAGTTATTATTATGCTTATTTAAGACGAAGTAATCATGATGTTGGGCTAAAAATATTAAAATTGGGTAATTGGACTTTGTACCATAATTGGGGTTTGGACAAAATAACGACACTTGTGGAAATTAGACTATGGGCTATTAATGGTCTTTATATTTGTTTAACTAAATGATAGTTTGTTAATTTTAATATAAAGATTTACAATTGAACGTACCTATAAATAACCATATACACTCGATCGGACACGATGGGTGGGATATTTATATGTACGAATAATCGTTCATTTAACCGGACACGGGAATGGATTAATAGTCTATGGAATTATTAAAACAGGGGTAAAATTATGTACAAGAACACTTGGCATAATTGATAACAAAGTATTAAAACCTTGGGTTACACGCAGTCGATATCCTGGTCTAATTATTAAACAAAGTATTAAAACCTTGTTACAGTTTAAGTCCCCAATTAGTTGGAATATTTGACTTCGGGTATAAGGATAATTTGACGAGTACACTCGCACTTTAAATTTATGACCGATGGACTGTTATGGACAAAAACCAAACGGACATATTAAATAATCCAGGACAAAGGACAATTAACCCATGGGCATAAAACTAAAATCAACACGTCAAACATCATGGTTACGGAAGTTTAAATAAGCATAATATATTTTATTTCATTTTTCCTCGTACTTTTATTTATTGTCATTTTAATTATTGTTATTTATTTTATATTGTTATTTAAATATCGTCATTTACTATACGCTTCGCTTAAAATACAAATCGACAAACCGGTCATTAAACGGTAAACCCCCTTTTATATATTATTATATATAATTATATATATTTTGTACAAATATAGTTGTTTAAAAATATAGTGTGCAATAAGCCCACTCCCTGTGGAACGAACCGGACTTACTAAAAACTATACTACTCTACGATTAGGTACACTGCCTATAGTGTTGTAGAAAAGTTTAGGTATATCCCATTTGTAAATAAATAATTAAAACTTGTGTAATTTGTAACGTATTTCGTAGTAAAATATAGTACTATCACGTACCCCCACGCTACGACATCAAGTTTTTGGCGCCGCTGCCGGGGACTTCGGCGAAACGCTATATTTTTAATATATTTTTGTATAAATATATTTATATATCATTTTAGAAAAAACAATATAAAATTTAAAAAAAAAACGTCTTGCAAACTCCGCGACTTGCGAAAATTTTCTGCTACGTGGCACCGCGACTCGCGGAGCCACCCTGACAGGCGCACCCAGGAACCCTACTTCGCATTTATTACGGAATATTATTAATTATTATTATTTTAAAACCCTAATTAGGTTTAATTAATTTAATATTTAATTTTTAGTTTTAATTAAATTTGTAATAATTACTTTTAATTAGTTTTATTATATATAAAAATTAATACTTTTATAAAATAAAAATATAAAAATAATATTTTTATAAAAATTGTACTTTTTACAACCTTAAGTTTATTTTTATTTTTTTGTTTATTTTTATTTGTTTTTAGCATAATATTTGTATTTTTATTGTTCGTAGCTAGTTTTAAATTTAGTATTTTGCCGTAGCTTATTTTTATTTCTAGATTTTTAGGTTTTGCCGTAAAATCCCTTAAGTGCTTTTTCTTTAGATTAAGATTTAGGCGCTTTAGAATTTTACGACGCCATTTTAAATTTTAGTGCCTTTTAAGTTATTGCCGTTTTGGATATAGAATTCCTGTAAGCTTTAATACCTTTAGGCGTAACTTTTAGATTTAATTTTTAGACTTTTAAGTTTCGACGTTTTTCTTTCTTATTTTTATTTTTCGACGCGCACTCTTTTTCTTTCTTATTTCTCGCCACGCTAGTTTTAGGACTTAGAAATTTTCTCTACTTCTTCTCTAATAATTCAAAACAAAAAATTATTTTAAGCGGTTAAATTGATAGACATCCAAATTTTCTGCTTCGTAGTAATAGTTGGATTTGTTAGTGGCTGAGTTGTGAGCTTCCGATTTAAAGGGTTCTGGCTCCCTGCTACATCTTTTGGCTATTCGAAACGTGGGCAAAAGCAGAAAAGTCTATTAATTTGATAACTTTAAATAATTTTTATCTTTTTATAACTAATAGGATAATTAGTGAATGCACCACATTGTAGCTAAAATTTGGCCATCGCAATAAAATGGAAAATTTTGAAAACAAGGCCTTGGAAACTCTTTATGACATCCGAAATCAATTTAATCAATACTCTCAAACGGGTGTTGATGACAATTCGTTCGGTCAATCTTGGATCACGAATGATGAAACAATAACTGGTTGTGAAATCTGTGGAGATTATCACTCAACATGGGAATGTTATTATTACGTTCCTATGGAAAATTACGCACCCATGGAACCTGAATGGAATGATTATGAGGAATACAATTCTAATTGGGATTATTCCCAAGAATATATCCAAACTCAACAACCAGTAGACGAGGAAAATTACGTGTCTGAAAATTTATTAGACAATATGAAAATCAAACTCGAAGAACTCGATGCTCAAAATGAACAAATGAGAGAGTTTGTAAATCGGCAAGCTGAAACTCTATCAGATTACACACCTGTTAATCTGAGGAGTATTGTGCAAGAAAATCTCATATCATCGAATTTTGATGAATTCGAGAGCTCCGAAATCACCAACTATCCCGATGATACTTTTATTCAATCTTACCAATTTCACAACATATCGACACATTAGCCTCTATCGACGAAATCATCGATCCATCTATGGATGAAGAAGAAGTAAGGGTGACAAATTGGTACTCTTGGGAAAACGATAACGTTGAAAATTTTACCCCCGAGACCAAAGTGGTGGAACCGATAAGTACCGTAAATGAAGAAGAATCTACTTCAATCCCGAAATTCACCATTCCACAACCTTCCAAACCAATATTCTCAATAGACGCGTCATCTACCGAAGATGAACTACGAGCTGTAATAGATAATGACACCTCGGATTTCACCCAATTGGGTAATAGAGGTGAAAACTTTGATCTCAAGAATAAAAGGAAGGAAAATTGTCCACCCTATAATATGTATGTCGGTGTATATCGATCCATTTGACCAAGAACCAGAAAAGAGACATATCCATTTACTAAAAGCTACACTTAAAAAAGAATTAAATAGTGATATTCGGGTGGGTCTAAACTTTAAACCCATTGATATATTTTATACCACCCGAGATGTAAATAAGTGGCTCACTATTTTAATTCGTGGAACTTATTCTACCGACTTCACATGTCGTAAGCTAAGTGTGGGGAAGTCTAACCCCACTTAACGTTAAATTAGGGGTTCGGGTTAGTGCATAACTAGTTAATAAAAATGCACTATTAGGGTAAAAGACGCATTTTCAAAAATTAGCAAACAGTCCAGAAAAGCAACCGTTTTTGAAGAAAAACATGTGTGATAAAACAAGAAGGAATGAACGATGAGGCGCGCCATCTATCATTCGACGAGCTTTGTAATTACAAACTGGGTATTTTCAATCACTTTTCTACACTAATCACCCTAATATAGTATAGGTTAGTTTTATATTAGATTAGTTTGGGTTAATGTAAAGGTTATTTTACGGGTTTTAAAGTTGGAGCTCTGTCCGTGTAACACTACGCGATAAATAATCAATGTAAGCTATGTTCTCCTTTTTAAATTAATGTCTCGTACTTAAGTTATTATTATGCTTATTTAAGACGAAGTAATCATGATGTTGGGCTAAAAATATTAAAATTGGGTAATTGGACTTTGTACCAAAATTGGGGTTTGGACAAAAGAACGACACTTGTGGAAATTAGACTATGGGCTATTAATGGTCTTTATATTTGTTTAACTAAATGATAGTTTGTTAATTTTAATATAAAGATTTACAATTGAACGTACCTATAAATAACCATATACACTCGATCGGACACGATGGGCGGGATATTTATATGTACGAATAATCGTTCATTTAACCGGACACGGGAATGGATTAATAGTCTATGGAATTATTAAAACAGGGGTGAAATTATGTACAAGGACACTTGGCATAATTGATAACAAAGTATTAAAACCTTGGGTTACACGCAGTCGATATCCTGGTGTAATTATTAAACAAAGTATTAAAACCTTGTTACAGTTTAAGTCCCCAATTAGTTGCAATATTTGACTTCGGGTATAAGGATAATTTAACGAGGACACTCGCACTTTAAATTTATGACCGATGGACTGTTATGGACAAAAACCAGACGGACATATTAAATAATCCAGGACAAAGAACAATTAACCCATGGGCATAAACTAAAATCAACACGTCAAACATCATGGTTACGGAAGTTTAAATAAGCATAATATATTTTATTTCATTTTTCCTCGTACTTTTATTTATTGTCATTTTAATTATTGTTATTTATTTTATATTGTTATTTAAATATCGACATTTACTATACGCTTCGCTTAAAATATAAATCGACAAACCGGTCATTAAACGGTAAACCCCCTTTTATATATTATTATATATAATTATATATATTTTGTACAAATATAGTTGTTTAAAAATATAGTGTGCAATAAGCCCGCTCCCTGTGGAACCAACCGGACTTACTAAAAACTATACTACTCTACGATTAGGTACACTGCCTATAGTGTTGTAGCAAGGTTTAGGTATATCCCATTTGTAAATAAATAATTAAAACTTGTGTAATTTGTAACGTATTTCGTAGTAAAATATAGTACTATCACGTACCCCCACGCTACGACATCACCAACCATGGAACCCGAGCGATGATATAAACTGGAATTCCTATCCAAATCAATAGTGTTCCATTGGTGATTTCTTATCTTTTATTATTTTTATCTATTTATGTTAAACATTTAACATTTTGATACTTTTATGTAATGTTTAACATTTTTATTATTTTGTACTAATATTTCATTTTTGTAATGTGAAAGTGGGATATTAAGTCCCATTTTAAAATATCATGCATGTTTATATTTGTATTGTATGTATTTTATCTCATGTACACAACAGGGTAAAACAGCACATTTTCAAAGACTGTCATTAAGTTCAGTAAAAGCAACTAATTTTGACGACAAGATGCAAAATATATGTAAAATAACAACTGCAGGAATGAACAAATGATGTGCACCATTTATCATTCAAACAAACAACAATATGTTTGGAAACTTTGGTAAAATTTGATCATTTTTCTACGCAAATTACCCTCAATAATTTAAATTGTTACTGATTTCTTGCAAATGAGGGCATTGCAAGATCTTAAGTGTGTGAAGGGATTAAATTCTTTCGGTTTAAATATTTGACTTATACACTTGGGTTAATAGCCACCATTAAAATACTAGTAAAGCAGTAGTTGTATTAGAATCTAGTGCTTTCTGATAATAAAGAACAGCCCTAGTCTTATATACTGACTACCCACTTCTAGTAAAAATTTTAAAAAAATTTTTTAGCTAAATAAACTCAAAATCATGTTTATACATATTTATGAACGAAAAAACTAGGTGTTAACACCGAAATTATTGTTACCTCGGGAAGGACATAAATTGAGAAACAACCCAAAACGCTTGAATTCATTTAAAATGGAATAGAAGAGAATAAAAAGGCAAAGAAAAAAAATAAAAGCCAAGTGTGGGAAATATTTACCAAGTTATTTAGAACATATATCACATATTTTTGTACAAATAATTAAAGATACTTTTGTTTTGGACAATATTAATCAGTTTTACACAGTTTATTGTAATATAAATGGAATTTAAAAAGGAAGTAAAGTCTTCCGAGAAAAAGACACGCGCTTCTTGATTTAGGTCAGGAAGTTGTCATCCAGACCAGTTGTAGAGTCTACGAAAAACCTTAAAAAGTTTTCTCGAAAATCAGCTCGAAATCCACGGACCTCAGCATCAAACAGGGTCGCCAAGTGGTCAGACTTATCCTATCCATGACAGGATCTGTCTCGTACAATAGGGGGCACCGTGTAAATTAGCTTATAAGACTAATGAATCATATCCCCATAAAGGATAATCTCCTTAAAGATCAAAAATCAGCATTTAAGCCTGATATTACTCAATCCTTGAGATTGAACTTAAAGATTGAGAATTCAAACTCCTGGAATTCAATGATATCTAAACTCGAGCTTGAACGAGAAAATATTTTGATCAAATTAAAGTCGATTTGTTTTCTGAAAACCTATTTTCAATGCGTTCATTACCATTGAACGTAAAATCCTAGGAATTCACCAGGAATTCATTAGGTCACCTGAACCAAATCGGGTGTCAACCGTAAGAACGGTGGTTGCATAGCATGGTCGAAGACAGGACCTTGTGCCAGACCGAAAAACTATAGGATGATCTTTACTATTGCTCCTACAAAGGATAGTAATTGCATCTGACACGTTATAGACCATAATCAAAAGCATGTCATTAGACATTGCCTTAACAGTTGCTTGTCAACGCTTTCCTTTACAACCGGACGGTAGTTTACCAAAAGGTAATATACGGAGCAAGTATACTGGATGTGTTGCTTTCCTAATACAAGGTTAGCAAGTGGGTGACACAAAACCATAAGTTTTGAGCTAAAATTTTAAAATCTGAAACCCACAAAAATATTTTGCAAACACCGGTGAAGGGTTATTCCGGAAAACTTATCTAGGGTAAAAGCTAGATTGAAATTTCAAAAGATCAAATGTTTTCATAAAGATCCAATTTACTAACGGATCTAAATTTTTATAGTCATGTGAGACTGTAAACCACAACGTTACTATCATTGTTCATACCGCCGTATTAAAATCACTGATGTACAAAGTGTAAAGAATAAAGAAGTGATTCTAGTAAAGTTATATTCAAGTTCTATATTGCTTGAGGACAAGCAGCGCTCAAGTGTGGGAATATTTGATAATGCTAAAAACGAACACATATTTCATAGCATTATCCTTCAAGAAAGACAAGTGATAGTGCTCCAAATGAACATATATTTAGGCACAATATCCTTCCAATATGTAAAGCTTTTAGTTGTAATTGTTCTATTTTTATGTAATATTCGTTTAAATAAATAAGTGCGAAGACAAAAGAAGAAAACGACGATTTGAAGACGCAAATGACTAAAAAGCTCAAATGTACAAGATATAATTCAAGTGGTTCAATTTAATGATGAGAAACGTCTAAAAATTACAAGAGTGCAAGTCGTGAAACGCAAAGTACAAGATATCTCCGCGTACGAAAGGACGTTCGAAAATCCGGAACTGGGACATGAACCAACTATCAACGCACGGTGCAACGGAGCTAAAATTACAAGTCAACTATGCACATAAATATAATATAATATAATATATAAATAATTCTTAAAATTATATATATATTATATTATATATTAACAAAACGTCGGCAAAACTAGAAAACAAAGTGATTGGGCTGGATCCAGCTAGCCATGCGATCGCATGGCCTGGATGCCTTATTCCTATACGATCGCATGGCAGGGAATTGGTGTCTAGTTCCTATAAATTTAGCATTTTTCAACGAGTAAAACACATCTTTTTCTCTTCCTTTCTCTGTAAGAAATATATATATATATATATATATATATATATATATATATATATATATATATATATATATATATATATATATATATATATATATATATATATATATATATATATAATTTATATTTTAATAATAATTGGGTTATTGTAAGAAATGTTTTAAGGTTTTGTAAGTCTGAACTCTGTCCGTGTAACGCTAAGCGATTAATCACCACTGTAAGCTATGTTCTTCCTTTTTAAATTAATGTCTCGTAACTAAGTTAATATTATGCTTATTTGAGCCGAAGTAATCACGATGTTAGACTAAATATTATGACGGGGTTATTAGATTTTGTACCATAATTAAGGTTTGGACAAAAGACCGACACTTGTTGACATTGGACTATTGACTATTAATAGATAGGGGTATTGTCTAATCGAATGACAACTCATTAGAATCTGTCGAACTTATCTTCAAATTAGTTAATCTAATAATTATTAAAATGATTATGTATGTTCTATTTAGTGATGTTTATACGACATCTTTTACGATCATTTAATTAATTATTCGGGTTGGGTAATTGATTATTCATTCTGATCAAGTGGGTAAATTAACATTCATATCTCATTAAAACAGAGGTGGATTACATACAAGGATAATTGGTGTAATTTTTAACAAAGTATTAAAACCTTGGATTACACGGAGTCGATAACCTGGTGTAATCATTAAACAAAGTATTAAAACCTTGTTACAGTTCGAATCCCTAATTAGTTGGAATATTTGACTTCGGGAATAAGGTTAATTTGACGAGCATTTTAAAATTATGACCAATGGACTATTATGGACAAAAAACAAATAGGTATCAAATAATCCAGGACAAAGGACAATTAACCCAGGGTAATAAATTAAAATCAAAATGTCAAACATCGTGATTACGGAAGTTTAAATAAACATAATACTTTTATTTCATATTTCATCGTACCTTTATTTACTGTCATTTTAATTACTGCAATTTACTTTATCGCAATTAAAATTCTGTCATTTATATTATCATCATTTATCTTTACGCTTAAAATATAAAATCGAAAAACCGGTCATTAAACGGTAAACCCCCCCTTTTATAATAATATTACTACTTATATATATATATTTATATACAAATATAGTTTTAAAAATATAGCGTTAAACTTGGCTAGTTCCCTGTGGACGAACCGGACTTACTAAAAACTACACTACTTTACGATTAGGTACACTGCCTATAGTGTTGTAGCAAGGTTTAGGTATATCCACTCTATAAATAAATAAATAACTTGTGTAAAATTGTATCGTATTTAATAGTATTTCGCAATAAAAATATAACTATTTCGTATACACCTCGCAACAATAGTATTAAATACCTTAGACTAGAAAGTCTAGATCTCATGTTCTTGGTGAAACCCTAAGTCATAATACTTAGACTTTCAACTTTTACACAACCATAAGTTACAAAACTTAGATCTTGTAAAGTAAAGTGAACACAAGTTAATGAATTCTTGTTTTGGCAAGCTAGATGACCATAAGTTACTTAACTTAGATCAACTTTAAATGAGTGAAAGTTATAAGCTGGGAAGCTTAAACTTTCTTGTTCTTGAACTTTCAAAGTTAGACTTTGGTTACAAGATTTATGAGATCAAAGTTAACAAGTAAATCTTTGACCAAGGAGCTTACATCAATCGAATTTCTCAAACATAAATGATAAATTTAAAGTTAAAACTAAACAAGTTCAAGGTTGGATCCGTTATATAATGAGATGTCAAGTTACAAGCTTGAATCTTCATAAAATGAACTTTAAAGTTCCAATACTTGAACATAAAGAGGATCTTAAAGTATTTGATCCTTTGATTATCACAAGTTTCATGTAGAACCAAAAGCTACAAAGCTTTGATCCTTATTCTTGCTTCTTTATCATACAAGTAATTAAAGAATGCAAGATAACATAAGGATTTAAGTTACAAAAACCAAAATCCAAAAATAATAGAAAGATGATGATGATGATGATTACGGTTTTGGAAGCAAAAAAAGAAGAAAGAAAAAGAGTTTAAACCTTCAAGTTCTTCAAGAAAAGTTAGAGAGAAACTTGAGAGAAAAAGAGTGTGTGTTTTTGTGAAATGAAATGAGAGAATGAAGTGATGTTTAAAAACATAAAGTGGAGGTGAGGTGGTGTTGGTGGCTGACTGTTAAGGGAGCAAGGGGAGGGGACCATTTGCTTGGCATGGGTGGTAGTACATGGTAGTGTGGGTACATGTTGGGTGGCATGGGGTGTAAGGTTAAAATGTGTAAGTATTAGTACCAAGCATGCTTAATACTTGTCTTATTTTCTAATGGGTTTTGTCTTATGTTTCATGGGCTAACTAGTCCACTAATTAGTCCATTAAGTGAGCCCATTAAGTTAAGTAGGTTGGACCTTTAATAAGCTAGGTCCATTAAGGGCTTAAGTCCATTAAAACTAACTAGTAAGCATTAGTAAACACTAAGCATAATTAAGGAATCATAAAGCCAAGTAATTGTCATAAATATGTAACAATTATGTTTACGTAGTCATAATATTCCAATTATGACAAAAGTTTATCGTACACTAAGTACGTAGCTCGTTTTAAACAATAAGTGGCACTAAATATCATTCATATGGATTGAACACCTGGTAACCGACATTCACAATATACATATAAGAATATCCCCATCATTCCAAGATCCTCCTTCGGACATGATATAATATTTCAAAGTACTAAAGCATCCGGTACTTTGGATGGGGCTTGTTGGGCCTGATAGATCTATCTTTAGAGTTCGCGTCAATTAGGGTGTCTGTTCCCTAATTCTTAGATTACCAGACTTAATAAAAAGGGGCATATTCGATTTCGATAATTCAACCATATAATGTAGTTTCGATTACTTGTGTCCATTTCGTAAAACATTTATAAAAGCAGCGCATGTATTCTCAGTCCCAAAAATATATATTGCAAAAGCATTTAAAAAAAAGAGCAAATGAAACTCACGCATATAAATATTGTAAAATAGTTAATAAAGCATTTGCATGTATTCTCAGCCCAAAAATGTAAAGAGTAAAACGGGTAAATGAAACTCACACATATAAATATTGTAAAACAGTTAATAAAGCATTTGCATGTATTCGCAGTTCAAAATTTATTTCAAAAGCATTTAATAAAGCAGTTGTAAAAATAGCGCATGTATTCTCAGTCCCAAAAATGTAAAGAGTAAAAGGGAATCAAATGAAACTCACCTAATGTATTTTGTAGTAAAAATACATATGACGACATTAGACAAATGAACTATGCAGGGTTGGCCTCGGATTCACGAACCTATATCATTTGTATATATATATATATTAAAATGTATAATCGTATTCAAACAAGTTTATATATTATAACTTGAATTATATATTATACTTATTTAGTTTGTGTATATATTTAAAATGTTTAATATCTATATATTTGGTTATATTGATATATTTCTATTTATATAAGGTTAGTATTTTATGAAAATATTTTAATTCATTATATATAAGTATTTATACAAATAATGTTATTATATTTGGAATGTGATATATAAATTATTAATATGATTATAATATATATGTTAAGTATATTTTAGGTACAAAATATTTATTTATAACGAAAATGATAGTTTTGATAATAATGATTTACTAATTATAATAACTTTCTTAATATTGATAATACTAATATTAATAACGATATTGTTAAAATATGTTTATAATAATAATAGTAAAACTAATATTTACGAAAAATGATATTTATACCAGTATTAGCGAGAGTAATGATAACTTGTATTGTTTTATAACAACAATAATAATAATCCTAAACATATTCATAATAATAATAATAATAGTACTAGAAATGGTACAATTACTAATATTTACAAAAATAATAATAAGTTGCATTATTTTTTTCACTAATCAATGTTTCTAATGTTAATTTTACTATGTTCCTAATAATGATGATGATGATGATAATAATAATAATAATAATAATAATAATAATAATAATAATAATAATAATAATAATAATAATAATAATAATAATAATAATAATAATAATAATAATCATCCTAATACTTAATAATAATAATAATAATACTAAGTAATTATGATAACTTTAGTAAAGATAACAATTTTTAACAACAATAAAAAAATTAGTACTAATGATAACAATAACAATAACAATAACAATCATGGCAATAATAATAATAATAATAAAAATAGATACAACCTTTGAAGTCACATTTTAAAAAGATATGTCACTGCCGTGTCTCGAACCCAAGACCTCTTGCTCGTTACACCCTCCCTTAACCATCAGGCTATCGCCTGTTTACTTCATCTTCTTCCCAATATTTGAATCAATCCGAGGATCATAACAATTAACAATGTGATTCCAATTAGTTTTAAGATCGAACGTACATACATAAATCATTACAGAGTGTTTAAACGGATTGAGAAAGAAAAAAAATAACAGAAACTAGAGAGTGCTGCTCTAACTGTTCGCGAAGCAAAAACATAACATAACTTTAATTTTTGGAAATCATACACTTTTAGCTGATAAACACAACATGGAATGTTTTTTAAATGATTCACAAAAACTTTTAAATTCATCAATTTCAATAAAAACGATTCTCTAAAACTCCAATTTAATCTTAAAACATCCTGTTAACTTTTTGTTTTAAATGTTTGACTCCCAAATTCGGATTAATTTCACCAAATTAAGACACGAAACTTAACGTATAGATTCACAGGATGAATCTAATGAATGCTACGTTTTTATATTTTGAAGATTGGTTCGATTTTGTACTTTTGCCCAAAACAGATCATGAACATAAAAACTGAATACCTTAATTTATTTTTTGTTTGATTCTCCGAATAGTATCAACAATTTATGGTATGATGCTGATGAATATCGAATGATTGTTGTAGCAGACAGGAGATGCTCGATGATTATTTTGTAGTGAAGTCGTGGGGTATGCAGAGTCATGAGCAGGATTAGAAAGAAGAAGAAAAGATATCTAATAGAGATATGAATTGATTTCCCTTAATTTATGTCTTTAATATATATATATATATATATATATATATATTAAAGACATAAATTAATAAGTATCTTAGTGATAATAATAATAATACTAATAATAATAAAAATAATTATATTAATAATAATATCAAATTAATAATAATGATATTAATGATAATGAAAATAATAACAATAATAATACTATAGAAATATAATAATATTAATTCGATCATTGAACAATTATAATTAATTACTTCGTATTAATTTAGCTAAAATTAAGTAAAATAAATACCTTAACAATAATTATTAACTCAAATATAGCATAACTAGTTAAAGCCCACAACATTTACATCAATTAAGACACAGTTTTATTATATGCATTAAATCTTACGTTTAAAACATAATTACTCTGTTTCATTTATGATTTTCTATTCATGATCTTTTACATAAATGATATATAGTTAAAAGGTTTGATTCAATACGGATATTAAACTGTTAGTACTGCCGACACTATTAACAGATGTATTAGGTCTTAGTTTCAAGATACTCAAAAGTTGATAGGTTTCATCTTATAGCAAAGCATCTGGTGTAAAGTTTGCGAACAGTAGTCAAGTTAATTATCTTAGAATTAATTAACCAAAAGTATCGTGCATGTATATACACATAATATATTTATAAGTTAAGTTGTTAAACAAACCAAAATATCCACAGTGACTCAATCAAAAAACAATATCTTTCTTCCATCACATCAATTTTGTAACTTATCTTACATTTTTAATTCGAATGTTAAATTATATTTTACTATTTTTAATTATTATATATATTTATATTTATATATATTATATATATTTAATTACATATTTATTTACATACAACTTGTTCGTGAATCGCCGAGGATAGTCAAAGGGTAATTGTATAATTGGAAACACTTCAAAATTTTGAGACTCAACAGTACAGACTTTGCTTATCGTATCAAAATCATATAAAGATTTAGTTTAAATTTGGTCGGAAATTCCCGGGTCATCACAGTACCTACCCGTTAAAGAAATTTTGTCCCGAAATTTGAGTGTGGTCGTCATGGCTAACAATAAAAATGTTTTCATGACGAATATGAGTCAATAATTAAAGTTTTATCACCATCAGGTGATTTGAATAAAACAATTCAATTATTCGAAGCGTACGAGTGAAATTATCACAAAAGATTGAAATATGATAAGTAAAGATTCGTCGTAACTTTTGACAGAGTCAGGGTTGAATTTTGAAAATGATATATCTTAACTTTTGATGTAGTCACGATTGAATTTAGAAAACAGGATGCGTCTTAACTTTTGACGTTGTTTTGGTTGAATTCCGGAATTCAAGGGATTTAAAGAAAATCTTCGAAATCTAAAAGATTTGATCCTTTGGCGAATAAGGAAATTAAGATCTCTATATTTAAATACGATGATCTGCCTCGATTACTTTGTCTGATATGTCGATTATAAATTAAGCTCTTCCGTTCCATTATTCTCACCATTCCTATACTTTCTTCCTTAGTTCATACATCTAAAAGATTGTGAAAATGCTTAATCTAGTTCTGATTCTTGTTCTGATCCTCACTATCGCAGCAATCATTCTCCTTTTCCAATTACCACCGGAGGAATCTGTTTTCTTCTACTTCGCCCTTTGGGGTTATAATGTTTTTAATTCTCCCATGTCTTTATATTGCTATACGGTTTGTAATTTATGCTTTGTTATCGGGCTTTATATCTTCCCTTATATTTCGGAGTTCCATACTCTCGTTTTCCCTTCCCGACTTCGAATCAAGCGAATAATGGTCCAGAATTCGTAGGTATGTAGTTTCGATTGATCATCCTGTTCTAAGCAAAAAGGAACGAAATAGCACGATTTGATTTGGTAAATTACTAGAATTACTGATAACGGAACTATCAAGAATTTAATTTCTTGATACGTTCAGAGATTAAGCAGAATGAAAGAGTTGTGTAACATGACACATGATGATGTTATAATCTGTGAATCATCATGTTCAATTTAGAAACTCAGCATGACTTACTGTAATATAATCACGTTGATCAAGTGTCATTATATTATACTAACTCATGCATCAGTTCCCAACATTACTTCAATAACTTTCCTATTTTAAGCTCGAAAGTTTATAGAATATAGAAACTAACAGTTTCTATATGATGTAATACTGATAGCATGAAGAGATTAATGATTTCAGATAAGAATAGTTATAAAAATATCTCCAGAAATATGGAGGATATTTATAATGAAAGATACGATAATATCTCAGAATATCTAAGATCAGAGGATGATAGAAACTATTGCAAGGGTTTTGAGTAAGGAGCAAGATATTCACTAAAGACTTTAGCAGACATTGAATCATTTGGATTCTTTGAAGTCAAACTTATTCTTTATGATTTGTCCACGGCTTTCTTCATAGTTTCGCATAATCTGCTTTTCGATACTTAATTTTCTATTGAATGTTTCCAATATAATGATACACAGGAAGCACGAAGAGGTATATAATTTCGAACGAGAATATTTATGAAAATATCCTCAGAAATATCGAAGGTATTGATGATGATATTTTGGAATTTCTAAGTTCGATGGTTGATGGAGAAAGATTTTTCCGCAAGATTTTAACATGACTTCGGAGCAAGATATTCTCTAAAGATTTCAATGGATCCAGAATTATCTGGATTCTTTGAATATAGGGTATGGTTCTTGTATTTGTCCTTGGTCTCCTTCGTGGTTAGCTCAATCCGTTTTCCAGTTCCAACTTTTCTGAGCTTTTCCAACATTCTATTCTTTATCATTACTTTCGATGATTAAGGTCGTTTACAGTTTCTGTTGCTTCATTCAACTTTTCAAAATTCAGAGTATCGATTCGTAAACTGGGTGCCTTTTCAAAGTTTCGGAATTGAAGATCGTAATTCTAAGAGATAAATGTCATACATATAACTGTTGATGTAGATATGCTGTGAGTTTTCAAAGTTCTGATTGCTGATTTCCGGTAATTGGTATGGAAGTTCTCGTTACAAGATGTGGATGAGTATATGATAGGGTTTCAATGAATAAATATAATAATTTGTCAGAGAGATTTAAGCCAAGAAGTAACGAGGTTGCTGGTATGTCTGCTGGTAATATGATGGGATATAAAAGAATTCTCCGGTATCAAAAGGGTAATCGTATATATCAGGATTATAGTAAGGCTACTTCGAATGAAAAGTCGAAGTTGACTTGCTGGAGCTGTGACAAAATTGGCTACCTTGAAAAGGGATCGTAAAGTTATTTTTGCTAATAAATGCCAAAGGATCTGACGCGGCGACGTTTTAACTTTTACTCAGTTGCCGAGAGTTTCTCAGGTGCATAACTATATGCATAAATCTTTCCTTCCGTAGATGAAGTGCGGTTGGTTCATCCTCTCAATTGCGGTGTTTTCAAGAATCATGAAAGGTTTGAACGCAGATTGTAATCGTCAAAATACGAATGAGGTTTAAGATGAAATCAAGTGGCAAACTTGAAGAATTGTTTAGTTTCATATATTATAATCAATATTTTAATTCATTTTAATTGTCCAATGTTATTAGTCCACAGTCGATAGTCCACAGTTGACAGTTCAATAATTCATATATAGTTTAATATATAATATTTGAATTAATTAATACGTATCGTGACCCGTATTTGTCTCAGACTCGATCACAACTCAAAGTATATATATTATTATAGAATCAACCTCAACCCTGTATAGAGAACTCGATCATTACTGCATATAGAGTGTCTATGGTGATTCCAAATAATATATATAGATGCATCGATATGATATGTCAAAACATTGTATACGTGTCCCGATATTTAAATTGCGTAAAATAAATAACAGAATTTAAATAACGATAAATAAAGTGCGTAAAGTAAATAACAGAAATTAAATGACGATAAATAAAATTACGAGAATGTAAATTGCGATAATTAAATTGCGATAAATAAAATGTAATCAGTTAGCTAGGAACAATTAGTTAGGAACAGTTAGCGTGGATTCTTAATAAAATTTCTCATAGTTAATTTGTTTGTTTCTAACAAATTTTATTTTGTCAAATGTTTTCTTCATTATGCCACTTGTTGGATTCTGATAAATCAAAATCCCAATATGAAATTGGATGAATATGGCTATTCTGTGGTGAACGAATTTGTATATCGGTGGATGTAAGTAGGATAGTAAACGACTGTTGAATCAGCTTCGAAGAATGTACAGTGTAACTTATTAATGTGAAATCTGAATATTCCTAGGGTATTACCTACCCGTTAAAATATTTTCACCATTATCAGTTTGCACGAAAGAATTTTTAATTACAATCTTTATGAAAACATATATACATATATATTTTCTTCAGATGTAATCATGGATTCATTGAGTTAATATGTTATTAAACTCATTTGGTTTACAGTTAGAACTAGAATACATAATCTCTAAAACATTTAGAGATTACTTAATCGCCATGAAGAACGAAGATAATTGATGTAGAACAATACGTAGAATGATGATTATATTCGAGGTACAGAATGAGATGTTGAGGCATGGATTATTGATGGTACTGGTATTGATATTGGTGATACTGTTGATGCCGGTGATGTTGCTGAAGCTGGTACGTTTTGCACCATATTTTCTTTCAAGGCTACAACTCGGGTGCGAAGCTCGTTGACTTATTACTCCGGGATGATTGTCGGTAGGAGCGAGCGAGATGAATAAGGTTTTGAATTTGAGATAGTATATAATCATAGCGAGATATTCGAAAAATGAGGGTGAAAATGGTGTTTCAGACTGGTTCGCCGGTAAGTGCTTCAGGTTCTTCACCAAGAGATGAATTCGGTTGGTGAAAAGGATCGCCTTCTTCGCGTCTCCATTGATTAAGTCATTTACGAACCCATCAGATGAATTAGGGATGGTTGATTTGTTGGTACATTCTGATGACACTGCTTTCAGAGCTTAGGTGAATATCCATGTCGGAATAACTATCGGAATAGCTATCGAAATCTGAGGGACTTGAACTGTTGGAGGGATTCATCTCGTACGATCAGATGAAGGATTTTTGATAAGAAAAATATTATAGGATATAGATTAGTACCCTGCAATACATAGTTTACATATGCATATATAATACTAAAATCCCATAAGTTACGGAGGATTCTACGTAAACTGTTAGGCAAAGGTAACAATAACAGATACGCTAAGATATGAATTTATCTATACACTGTCTATGCAATAGAGGCAGTAAGACGTGTCTAGACTTTAAGGATGATAAGAAATTAATTTTCAACACTAAATGATAAGCAAAACTTTTGACATGCAGACACGGTCAAAGTCCAGACTCACTAATGCATTCTAACGACTATCAGTTAGACTCACTAATGCAAGACCTGGTTCGCTAAGACCTCGGCTCTGATAC